>NC_092824.1:78647506-78857506 GCF_023375885.2 Dermacentor andersoni | reverse complement strand
CACGAATAATTACTAGAGCTTGATACAATAATTACTAGAGGGAACTCTGTCGTTAGTGTCTACGGGAGCTGCAGTGGGAGCGGATGAGTCAGCATGGGAATTATGGGAAGTACATGGATTTGCCTAAATTTCGTCCTTCTGGCTTCAAACGGCTTTATGACTTTGTAAACTCGTACAACGTACCGCGTAATATAAGTAATCAAATACACATTATTATTTTTTTTTCCGACGCCAAGATTCGAGCACAGGACCTCTAGCACAGAAGCCGGATATTGAAACCATTAAGCCACGGACGCTTTTTTTTTTATTTATTTCCAGCTTGGCTACAAGCCTCAAAAGAGTTTGTGATCATGGATCACACTCGTTTTATATGTGCCAAAGTATCAAGCATTGACACTGCAGCTTCATCACAGTCATTCGACTTGTACACGTCACGTACCATCACAACCATTTCCACAATATATTCATACACAGGTCGGCCTTTAACATCACAGTGTCTATATGCCAACAGACTACGCCAGACTGCGTGCATCCAAAAGATAACATCCATCTGCTCAAAATTGCGTTCAGGTGGTAAACAACGAATGGCATGTGGGTTGAGGGGTAGGTCTATCTTTAACGTTCTCTGTATTATATCCCAAAAGAATATGGCATTATTACAATCGATGAAAACCTGTTCGATCGTTTCAGCTTTGTTGCACAGAAAGCATCTGCTTCCCCATGGCACATAAATCCCTCTTTCCTCTAACCGCGTTTTAACTGGCAAGGTTCCCGTGTGAAGCTTGAAGAAGAATGCTTTAACGTTTGCCGGTATCCACATATTTTTAACCCTTTTAAGTACGTCTTGCCCAGGCCCTTCTTGAAACATTAACCGACACAATGGAACAGGGAACACACTTTCAATGAGATCCTTCATAAGATGCTTTCTTTTTTAGGCTGCTGAGCACGAGGTCGCGGGATCGAATCCCGGCCACGGCGGCCGCATTTCGATGGGGGCGAAATGCAAAAACACCCGTGTGCTTAGATTTAGGTGCACGTTAAAGAACCCCAAGTGGTCGAAATTTCCGGAGTCCTCCACTACGGCGTGCCTCATAATCAGAAAGTGGTTTTGGCACGTAAAACCCCATAATTAATTATTAAAGACGCTTTCTTTTTACATTGGAGAGGTACTCAAGAGAAAATCGCGCCCTAAGGAAACGATAAGACGTGTTACAACTTCACGCAAGAACCTTGAAATTGTGTAATGAGGGCCAATGACTGAAGAAAAGAAAAATCAGTCATAGAAACTGTTAACATGGTTTTAAAAAAATAGCACAGAAACGGGTCTCTTCCGTCCCTTATCACTATGAAACGTGATACAACTTGCTGAAGAAACAAGTGGGACACCGACAGACCATCTTTCTTTACTCGACGAAACAAATTTGTCCTTGATGTTCGCTCCCACGTAGAGCACCAGATAAACGCGGCAAAGATTCGGTGAAATTTTTGAATGTGCTTACGTGCACAATACAGTGCCTGCAGAAGATACATCATTTTCGCAGCGAGAAAAACGTTATAAATAGTGGCACGTGCAAAAATAGACAATTCACGGCCACCCCATGCTTCGGCCATCGCACGCATTTCATCCGTTTTTTTCGAGCCAGAGTGACTCGTTCTCACTATACCCATCCAAAGGTACCCCCAGATAAGTGCTAGGTGTCGTGAGCCACCGGATATTTTTAAAAACACCGGGCGTGGCATTCCAATGGCCATGCCAGAGCCCAATACACTTTTGCTTATTGATTTCACTACCGCTTTTCTCGCAAAACCTTTCAGTAATTTTGAATAATGCGCTAACACTCTCCCTATCTGCAGCAAATAGGGCAACGTCATCGGCATAAGCTAGAACACGTACTCGACAGGACTGTATCTTAAAACCCTTGATTTCTGTACTATTAACTATTTTTCTACAGAGCGGCTCCAAAAGTAAAGCAAAAAGTAAAGGACTTAACGTACAACCCTGTCGAACGGAAGAGAATACTTGTATGCGCTGTGAGAGGTCACCATTAAAAATTATATTGGTACATGAGCTCTGATATGCCATTTTGATACCTTCACACATGACGGAACCAAGTCCTACATAATTAATTAATAAAAAGAGAACACTATGTGGTACCATGTCAAAAGCCTTAGCTAGATCTATTTGCAGCATCGCTACCTTGAGGAGAGCGCTATTGCAATATTCTAATATGCTTCTAGCTATATGAATATTTGTAAATATTTTCCTACCCCTGATGCCGCATGTCTGATGCGGCCCAGCTAACTTCCGTATAACTCCTTGAAGCCTTGCTGCAAGAACTTTCATGAAAACCTTGTAGTCAACATTTGTCAACGTAATTGGCCTGTATCCCGTTACCTTAAGTAATAGATATTCTATCTTTGCCTTTTGGGATTAGTACTGTGTGCGCACGATTGAACGATGGAGGTAAAGTCACCCGCTCGAGTGCCCCTGAAAATACTTGCATGCAATGCTGTTGCCATATCCGTCTTGAACGCCTTGTAATATGTCGCGGTAATCCCATCCGGACCAGGAGATTTGCCCGAGCTTAGTTCCTCAATAGCCCTCTCAATCTCTTCAATACTAATATTCATTTCTAATAAATTCGTTTCCTCTTTGCCTAGCGTCGGCATTTCTGCCAAAAAGTCATCCTCGTAGCCCGGCACCTTTGGCTCACGACAAGCAAACAACCCTCTATAGTAACTTTCAAATGCCGTCATGACAACTTTCTGTTCTCTGAATATCTTACCATTATATTCTATTTCCAATATTTCATTTTTTCGAGCGTACGCCTTTTCATCTGACAAAGCTCGCTTTGTTGGTACTTCCCCCGTGATATATTTTTCAGCTCGTGCACGCATAATTCCACCTCTGTATTTATCCTCCTCTAAGCTTTCTAGTTTTCTTTTAATGACTTGCAGTTCTTGCGTCACCAAACCCGGATTAGCTGTTTCGATTCGCACCAAGTCTGCGAGCTCCTGCCGCAGACCTTGTTCATGCTTTTGAGCTTCATACTTCATATGCCCACTTCTTTCTATTGCGTTCAATTTTACCCTTCGTTTAAATAACTCCCATTTCTCTGCGGCACTGTGTAGTGTGTCATTAAAAAACTGCTCCATTTCTTTTTTTGTTTTATCTATGAACACGTCATCCTTGATAAGCTTGGCGTTCAATTTGCACCTTTCCCATTCAAGTTTCCTTTTTTTTTTTTTTGCTTTGCGCCGACCTCGAAGGCCACTAAACAATGATCACTGAAAGAAACAGCATCAACTTCGTATTTCTGACACAAAGGCGCAATCTCCGAACGCACGTATACTCGATCTAGTCGTGCATGGCTGGTGCCTCTAAAGTGTTTGTAGTGCTGGCGACTTCCACCTCTTGCGAACTGTGCCACATCATTTAAAGAGAATTTGCTCACGCATTCTTTAAGATACGCAGCACTTTCATCCTTTACACTAGCAGTGGTTGAACGGTCTTCCTGATTAAGCACACAATTGTAGTCACCCCACACAATCAAACACCTCTCACAATCAAAATACATACTAAATTCGCGAAAGAACAGACATCTTTCATGCGACTTTGTAGGTGCATAGACACAAATAAATCTAAATTTCGCTTCCCCGTAAGAAAGATCGCACAAAACAAAACATCCTTGCAAGCAACTTGTAACCGTTTCAACGACAATGCCATGAATTTTTAACAAACAATATACACCCGGCTGATGTTCCCACCGCATGGCTCACGCATACATTGTACCTTAAAAGAAAATTTTGCTATACCAAGCCTTCGGTCGCCTCCTCTCTGCTAACCTTAGTCTCCTGGACCGCAAGCAAATCTAGGTCTCTTTCTTGCATTATGCGTTTGACCTGATATTGCTTGCGACTAGCCCCTAGACCCCGTACATTGAACGTACCGACGCGTAATGGTGCTGGTATACTAATCATGGTGATTGTAAGCGCGAACCACCCGTACAACGCTTACCGTGGCTCTACCCTGCAGTGTGAATACCGGGGTATTACTTATCGCGTCCCTGACCCCGAACCGGCGACGATGACGCCGATCGTACTTCGGGGACATATTTTTTACCCTTGGCGCCAGCAACGCGATGCCACTGACGCTCCATGCGTTTGACCTTGCGTTCGGTGCTGTCCTCCGTCAACTTCGGAATGCCTGTTCTGGGACGCTTCCCGCGTGCCGCGGTAGCCCCCGTAGCGTCTGCTTGATCTTCGGCTGTAGTGATCGCGGTGCTGTCGCTCATGTCTTCCTCTTCACTTGCTTGACTTAAGAGCAGTGGCTCTTGCGTGCAGCCTATTTCGGCATGTTCCTCAGTTGCCTTCCTCAAGTCGCGGCTGTAAGGTGTCGTCCCTCCAGCTTTCTCTGCGTCCGTCTCCCGGGTCTTGTCTTCGCGTTCCTTGGTGTTGCTGTTCGGGGCAGACTTTTCGGATTCCTCCAGGTCCATTATATTCTCTTGGACTTCGCCTGTTGGGAGAACCGTTTTAGTTACTCTAGCGTAGCTCCTTGCACAATCATTGCTTTCGTGTCCGAACGCCCGGCACACACCACAACGTGGCGTCTGGCAGTCCCGTCGAATGTGTCCTTGCCTGCGGCGCCTCAAACATAGCGGGGACCGGCCCGGGGCCACAAGAAGCACGGTGCCACTTCCTAACTTGAAAAGATGAGGCAGGTCATCAAGCTCAACACCTTCCTTAAGTCTCATTCGCACGACTCTCGTCGTGGACGTCGCATGTTCAAAACCGCTGACGGACCAGTTGTCGTTCGACACGTCAAGGACGTCACCAAAGCTACTCAACGCTTGCCGAAAGCTCTCACTTTGAACAGCAAAGTCAACCCAGTGCACTTTCACGGTGACGTCTTGTTGGACGGGATCAATGACAGCGCAGAAGCCGCCCTTGACTTGAAGTCCACCCGTTTTCACGAGAGCATCCTTGTCCGCCTTGCTGTGCAACTTGACTAGCCAGATGTGATTCATCTGAAGGCTCCTATACCCTTGATGTTCTTGATGATACCAGCTTCCTCCAATGGCTCGCGAAAATCTTCCAGCCGATATGGTCTTCTTGCCGGGTCACCGTGCAAAAAAACGCACTGCTGCATGCTCTCGCCTGAAGGCAATGTTGACAGCAACATCCTATAATCCGAGGGTGCAGAAGAAAAGCTGCCACCGCGGCCAACGGCGGCCGCCAAGGAACCTCGCACGAAGCGAGCCATCACGCGTCCGTCCTCCTCGAAAGCCGAACGCCGACATCAAGCCACGGACACATGTATCGAGAAGCGACGTGAAACGCCATTATGAATTTATCGCGGGCATGTCACTGCCTTGAGACGCTTGGCGCGTTTCGTTTTCGCCACCACGACAAGCTCAATCGTTGCAGTTAGTAGCGATTGTGCGTGTTCACGGCGTCTTCTGCGCATCGAAGAGTGTAGATTGCTCTGAAATTTACGACAGTAAGATTTATATAGCGTGATTACAAAGCCACGAGAACACCTGAATCCACAAGCACGGAAATTATTGTTATGCCCTCTAGTGTATTGCAGAAAACTCTATGGCTGCAGGATGACGTTGTTGGGAGTCTGCAATGTGTTTGTGTAACTATTTTTAAAATATTGCGGTTAACTATTGTTCTTTATTCAATTTTCTTGCGATACCACATCGAATTCGTTCTTTTTTTTGCTATTTTCTGCAAATTCCGGCACCTGTTTGCAGTCTTGTTTGTCTGCGCGTCCACAGTCCCTCTCGCTAGTATATTCCACGTATGAAGGAATGAACATCGTCATGACTATTAACGGACGCCAACCCTTAAATAAATTAGAAAATTCAAATAGCGAGATGACAAGTTTACAGTAATAATTCAATGATATTACAATTCAATATTTAACTTACTTGTTCTTTGCACCGACCCCTTACTTTAAGTATCTTTAATAATGAGTTCACGGTACTCTGTTTACACAAGGCTGACTACATTATTGCGCACTATATTGTTTCATTTATTATCGGTTCCTTTCCCATATTCGATTACTTTTTCTTTCCTTGCTTTCTTTTCTTATCATATTACCACCCGGTTCGTGGCAAACGAATGGCACAAACCCCCAGTGGGTTTCTGCCAAAGGAATCATCATCATTATCACCCAACCGTGAAGTTGACCCTTCTCAGTAGCCACGACTCGCTTGGAACAATCGTCGAGGCCAGTCACCACCCCCCCCCCCTTTCCCGGTCACTTCGTCGGCCTGAAATCGGCGACTCGCCGCAGCTTACAGCGAGGTTGAAGACACCGACGCCATGTCCGCAAGGCAAGTGTGAATACTCGTGCGAATTTAAAGTCTGTGGCCTCGCGCGCGATCTTGCCGCCGTAACCGTTACAGAGGCAGTGCGTTCTTTCTTTTTTTCGCTAAGTTGCCAGCTGTGCTGTTCGATCATAAGTGGTAACAGTCGTGTAGGTATCGGTGAGTGATGCAAGGTGGCAGAAAAAAAAAACAGCACTAGATTTCTCGTTCGTAAATCGGTAGCTCGCCCAATGTCACGCACCCGTGTCACAGGGTCGCTTCCGGTCGCGATCGATTTATGTTTTTCAATCGCGATTGGTTCGTTTGTGCAAGCTCGCGGTAAAGCAGCCAATGAGGCCCGCAGATTTCAATGCTCTTTCCTTTGTACATTCTTTGAAAGCACGCGTGTAACAGGGGTATATCGATTATGGGGTTTTACGTGCCAAAACCACGATCCGATTATGAGGAACGCCGCAGTGGGGGAGACACCGAAATAATTTGGACCACCTGGGGTTCTTTAACGTGCACCTAAATCTAAGTACACGGGTGTTCTCGCATTTCGTCCCCATCGAAATGCGACCGCCGTGGCCGGCATTCGATCCCGCGACCTCGTGCTCAGCAGCCCAACACCACAGCCAATGAGCAGCCACGGCAGGTGACAGGGGTATATAAATAATACTATGTACAACCCGACGATAAAAGTTGCCAGCATGGAAGTCACGAAAAAGTTAATGCCCCAGCACTCACCTTGGCATTTCTGAGTACCATTCTAGGATTCTTGTAAAATCAGTGTCGCCAATTATAACGTTACATCTAGGCACGGAGGCAGACGTGCATCTATGTTCTTTTTTTTTTCTTCATTTTGTTCGCTCGGTAAGGTCGTAGGGTAGGTCATGCCATTTTCGATTCAGACAATTTTTTCTTCCTTTTTTTTCAGAGCTTCACGCTTAGCTACTTTCGATTAAAATAATGATCTTAAGAACAGGCCGCTACGCACCCTATTCTGACCGCAGGCTTCATATAGCAAAGCCAAAGACGTCACAGCCAAATTGGAACCGCTGTTTTAACGTGATCTTAATTGGCTTTCGTGTAATTAATATCAACGTACTCGCACGTCTAATATATACGTTCGGTGTCTTTCGCCATTCTCTTCCAAGCACGCTAATTCAGTCTTGGCGCTCGCTGGAATCTTGCTGACTTCTATTCATTCAACAAATGGCCCGTTTCGCAGCGAGCCTATTTCTGTTCACAAAGTGTGCCGTATGGGCCAGATTCGGTGTCGCTTGAGAACGTTCTTTTCAAGTGAATGAATTTCTTATCGATATTGAATCGAAACTACAGGAAAGGTTTTCATCTCAAATATATCGCTAATTGACATCACCCATATCACAACTCAGCCTGGTTGGGGGGGTGGGGGGAGGATATTCTGTAATGTCCACCTAATGGACATGTGCCTTTTGTCTGCTGCTGAAGCGCTGATTGGCTGGGCTGGGGTACCAGCGAGAATGAAACGGGCGACCACAGCCCGTTTCCTTCTCTCCGGTTCAGCTCGAGCCAATCGGCGGAGGTGGCCGAAATGGACAGTAAGTACACTACAGGCGGACATTTACGGAATAGTCCCCCTGCCGGATGCAAGAGTAGGCAGGGGAAGTGGACTGCGTTACAGGCACGACGAAGTACTGAACTGTACACAGGAAGCGAGAAAGCAACAGTGTTTCACTTCCCGCCAGATGGAAGCGATTGCTGTAACGCCGACTTGAAAGTGTTACGAAACAATGAAAGCCGACGACATCCACTCAAAACTTACGGTTAAACTGCGTCGTCGTAATACTTGTCGGGAGAATGTCACCGTCTCTCCCTGCGAACCTGCCTCCTTGTTACGCTCTTCAACAAGCAGCGCAGGATTTCGCCTCTGTCCTCTGATATACGGTTCACCCGTCACCTGCGCTGTTTTAGGTGGATGGTTATTAAGGGCGAAGTGCAACAAAATTTCACTTTGGTTATGAAATGCTTGCAAATGAGTAGTGCGTACTATTGAATCAATCTTGGCAGAGCTGCAGGGCTTGTGATTGTCTGGTTTTCTTATCAGCAGCCTTTATATCACACCTAAGCGACGACGCGCACACCTGGCGGTTAGCGCGTGTGACGTACGTGCCAGCACGTTGCCTTCGAAATTTCTCGGCGGGGCCGCGCCGCCGGATCTCGGAGGTCATGTCGAGCATCCGCACATTCTGAGTCGTGCGTCACTTCCGGCGAGCGGTAACGCAGACGTTTCCTTTATTTTTAGGTTTCAGTAACAAAAATCTCCAATTTTGCGATTTTTTTAGTGAGGCAACCACTCGAATTTCAAACGTGAAATTTCACCGGATGCTGCTCTTATGTAGGCTATCTAAAACTATGCTTTTATTTTTATTTTTATTTTACCTCGCCTAAGATTTCGTTGCAGCTGGCCTTGAAAGGCACTTTAGGCAACTTCTGTGGCATCTGCCACAGCTATGTACTTTCAGAATCAGAATCGGATACTCAGAATATCACAACGTTTATCTTCGCCGCGCATCTTCGGAAGAACAATTTGTTGGTATTGTTGTATCGTCACAAACACTGAAGCCCAGCAAAGATAGACAGGTCAAGAACAAACAAGTACAACGCCCCCTTCCCCCTGCACCCCCGTCCCCCGTAGAAAGAAAGAGGAGACCTTGGCGTCATCTATGGAATACAATGTCTGCTTAACGTCGCGTGAGCCGCCATGGCATCGTCCTAGACTTTGGCACTTGTCACCGTTATAGTCATCGTCGTTGGGACAGCTGTCTCTGTTAAGTGTGGAAGATTAAAGCGCACAGAACAACGGCGGTGTCCTTTGTCATGTCCTTACGCGGGCCCCGTGAAAGTTATGATGGCCACACCTTGGCACGTAAGCAACACAGCCCAACAATGCACAGTGTCAAGAACAATAAATTAGATTCTTATCACAAACCGCCATTTGAATGCAGTGAATGTACTTGAATTTAATATCACGCCGGAATGGGAGCATCACTGCACCCGTGTAACGTCACACGTTACAAAAATCTTGTCGAGCAATTCGGCTACGTGCAAGCAGAAAAAGAAACGTATCCAAAGTGTCAAACGTGAGCCTGTAGCTCCACTGTGGCGCTACGTACGTGGTCCCCCATTCTCGATAAACAGTCACGCACACGTAGTCCCGATAAGCGCTTTCAATATCCTTGATATCACGATGACTCGGTACATGTGGGAACACCAATCCGGAGCCGCGCCCGTATTTTTTTTTTTTTTTTCTGCTGCTTTTCTCTCTCACCAAACGACTGACAACAGTAAGAGTAAGGATGCTGCGATTTCCTAAGCGCATTTTACTAATCAAGTTAAACAAACATATCATCCCCTTCAGAGTTCCTTAGATATATATTTATTATGGCTATTGATCGGCCTTTTGGAATCTTCTTTAACCCTGCAGTTTCACATCAAGGAAGATAAAAACAACTTGCTCACATTTATTTCTGACCCTAGAGAGCACAACTGGACCAAAAAAGAAACGAAATATTATTTGAGGGAAAGCCCAATCAGTTTGGTAATTAGTTAAGCGGACCTCGCTCCAGTGTATCGAAAACGAAACTATAGGCTAAGCGAGATGTTTCCTGACTTAAATCAGCATTACAAGGTATTAAACTCTGCGAAGCATACAGACGGTACGTTGTGCGTTGCACGGTTAAAATCTATGTCCCCGACCAAACTAGCCCCCTTTTTATACACCGGTGCGTGACGTCCTCGACCGGTGCAGGCGCTTCGCTTCGGGAGACGGCGCCGACGTCCGTCCTCCGGACACTCGCCTGTCGACCAGGGGCGTCGAGTCCCGTCTCCCCGGCTGGATCCCGGAGCGGGACCTGCGCGAGGCCGGCTCCTCGTCGGGCGCCCAGCCCAAGCCGAGCCCCGTGACGACGTGCTGCCCCGGTTCCCGACCCGCCAAGACGGCTCGAATGCAGCGCAAGACCACCGCGGTGACGGCGACCGCCGCTGCGATGCCCCACCGTCGCCGGTCGTACGAGGACAGCTTCGTGAACCGGCAGAGCCAGGAGCTGGCCCGGCTAAGCCTCGCCGAGGCACGGGAGGAGGACGACAACGGGATGACGAGCGCGGAAGGCGCCCCTTCGCGGCATTCCACCGCCGTCTACGCCGGAGGCGACGGCGACGCGTCGGCGATGGATTTCGCGTCGAACGAAGAGCACGCGGTGCAGAGCGTCGACGCGGCGCGGGCCTGCTTTCCGCAGGTGCGCTCACGCTCATACCCACCTCAAACACTCACCGACTTTCACTCGCGTTGATGCCTCTACCCACGCGAACAGGTATTCACTAACTTTCATGCTCACGACTAACCACACGAACAGTTATTGACTCACGTTCATACACTCAAGTGTACTCCCACTCAATGTCACTCAGTCACGTTCATATTCGCGTCTACTCACAGTTCTAGGTACTCACGTTCATGCTCACGCCCACGCACACGAACAGTTATTAACTCACGTTCATTTGCTCAAGTCCATTCTCTCTCATTGTTACGCAGTCACGTTCATATTCGCGTCTACTCACAGTTCTAGATACCCACGTTCAAGCTCACGCCCACGCACACAAACAGTTATTAACTCGCGTCCATACACCCGCGTCTTCTCACGCTCACTGGCACTCGGCCACGCTCGCACGGACGTTTGCGCACACTCATATGTACTCAGGCACGTTCATACCGACGTCTGGTCACACCCTGCGTCGCTCACTCACACCCGGTTTTCTCGCATGAGCAAATGAGATGGGCGATCGACTGTATCGATGAGCGAGTGTGCCGACCTATGTTTCTTACAGGGCCCGTTCGGCGAGAGGTGGAGCCTGACCTGGGTGTGCCAGCCGACCGCGGCGCCGTTCACCTCAGCGTGCCGAGATCTGCGCAAGCCGTAGGGGGGCGCAACGCTCGGACGCAGGCTCCTGCCGCGACGAGCGTGACACCTGACGACGTCGTCGGGTCCTTTACGAGTTCCACGATTATCTCGTCCCTTGGAGATTCCCATATCGTTTGTGCTGCACGCATAGCTTCGAAAAAGTGCCATAAACGCCCATAACCCACTTTTCTGTCTCACAATAACAGTGATGTTGGCCCGCCTGCGACCGCTAGCTTTTTTCACTGCACGTGACTGCTGCGGAAGGGCGGTTGAAAATTAGCGTCGGAGAGTGAATAAACGAAAGTAAACAAAAGAGAAATCGGGGGGGGTGGGGGGGAGGCGCTGGCACCGTCACGTAAAGCGTTGTACGGTGGCGAAAATTTTGAATGCATATGAATGATCACGGAACCTTGCGAGGCATTTCTGATGCAGTATAAAATATTCATGCATATTCGTGAAAGGACTTAATACTTGATCTATGCAAACACGGTCACATGAACTTAAAATCACAACACACAAACATTTCACATAGAATGGTGCAATAAACCTTCGAAGTTCAACCTGATGTGGAGTCATCCTTGCCTATATTACAGCGAGATCTCGGCAAAAATAATTTACTCATCCAGGTGCTCGCTGAAATTTGCACTGCAAGATCTCTCCTGGAGCGTGCTCCTTTGTAACAATGGTTGCGGGAATTGCTAAATGTTTTAAATACAGTTCAATTTAACACGATCGTATTGAGCGGTTCTGAAAGGCACTCTAATACCCTGTAGTAACCACGCATATGGCGCCTATTCGGCCAGAAATAATTTTTCTATATTTTTTTAGTGCTAAATTTACTCTTGCAGCTGCTTACAGAAACTTTCGTGTCATGTCAGCTAAAAAATCAGAACAAATTAGACTTCAGTAACTTTCCGCAGCTGCACGTCATAAATATCTAGCAGCTTCTATGCCTCAGGCAGCACTGCAAACAAATTGGAGATGCAACTCTGCATATATACAGTATATGCCTGCTGATTTATTTCTTAACATGAAGCGATGGCGTAATCGTTTAAACTTTCAAAAATATCACTTCGTTTAATTCGACGATTTCAGTTGCCACAGGAGCAAAGTAAAATTAGCGCGTATAACGAAGGAATTGCATGTGCCCTTTGGTGTTTGCTCCGATTGCCCCAATAATCGATAGACTTCCTTGTTTAAAGCTGTCACTGTTGCATGAACTACAACTGCCCTGTGGGTTATTTGCTGCTTTTAGAGCTCATAGTTTCTTGCGCGAAAAAACAAATACCAACGTAAAACATAGAGACAGGGGACTGGACAGAGCGCTATAGCTCTGTCTCGTTTTCTTGTTTGTTCGCGCCAGAAACTACGTCCCAGCAAAAGAAAAAAAAAAAGAATCCACAACACCAATCATGCCCCAACCCTCTTCTTTTTACTTAAGCGCTCGCGCTTCGTGACGTTGTGGCACAGGTGGCCAATGGCGTCAAATTTCATAGCGGAAGGTCGCAGGTTCGATAACCGATGGCGGTGCCTCCTATTTTTTTTTTTTTTTCGGGCATTTAATCGTATACTTCATCGTATCCTCAGGACGAGATAAACACCGTTTCCACATGTGCGACATCACGGCCGCCCCGACGACCGATAAAAAGAGAGAGAGAGAGAAAGAAATAGACGACAGCTAGGAAAGGCAGGGAGGTTAACCAGACGCACGTTCGGTTTGCTACCCTGCACGACCGATGAAGACGCCAAAAAACCCGGCGAGGTAACTGAAGCGTGCTTCGCGCTGAAATGGGGCATGGATGCTTGTCGCACTTACTTTACCCGATGCTACTTTCGCAATCGGTTCAGCAGCCAGAAATTGACATCCATTCCCTGGATTGGATTGGATTGGAGCCAACTTTCATGGACGATACGCCGTTATACAACGCTCACTGGTGCTGGCAAACTGACACTCTCGACTACAAGCATGCCATAGGTATAGTATATTTGCACAACCTCCCGATGGTATGGTATGGTATGGTATGGTATGGTATGGTATGGTATGGTATGGTATGGTATGGTATGGTAAAGCTTTATTGAAGTCCTGCAGATCGTGTGTCTTCACGAAGCGGGCCGCTCCCACGTGGGAACCGGGAGGCCCAGCCTCCCGGCCGCATCGTGGGCCTGCTGGACAATCCAGAGTTGGTCAGCCAGAAGAGGGCTGCGGAGAACAACCTCCCGATGCAGAGAAAGATTTATAAGCAACATAAGAGCTGTTGGTCTGAAGCGCGCGCGTCTGGTACCAGACGCCAGCCGCGCACTCCAGGCCAGCCGTGGCCTGAAAGTTCTGCTCTCTTCTAGCTCGCTTGGGTACGACGCACGCTGTAAAATATGTGCTGCAGTAAATGACGGGAAATATCTCTTGGCAGCTTCATTTCCCAAGCATTTAAGCGCCAAAATAACGGCAGACCGTTATTTTGTGAAGGTGTATACGCCGCGACGTACTGCACACGGCAGCCGATCGAATTGCGTTATTCCCGAGCAGTTCTTTTCTTTTTTTTTTTCCCATGTGGAATTCGTGACTCTCTCCTGCTCTCCTTGCTCACGGCAATAGACACGTCTTTCGGAATGACGCCGATGGCTAGTCAGGAATGACAAAAACATTACCATTTAATTGACGGCTTGTTTCACAGTCTAATATTCGCTGTTAATAAATATGTGTCAAGGTATCTGAGGTACTCTGGCGCAATGTGAAAACCACGTTTTTTTTACCTTGCGCCCCAGCGCTTCAAGAAGCACCAGCTAGCCCTCCTATAGTAAGGTCCAAAATTTGTCAAAGTTACACAGTTCTATTTCAAGGTGTTGCATATCCTGAAAGAAAGTCAAATTAGTGTGCCTGTTTATCTGTGCACTTTTCTATTTGTGCTCGTTATAACGAAGTACATTGTACTTCGAATAAACGAAATTCGCTTAAATGGAAATGCCGGATAAATGAAACGAGGGTGCCAGGCTCGTTCAAAGGAAGAATGTTGACAGACTTCGCTTAAACGGAACGCTTCCTCTCTGCGGACTCCGGTTAAAAGGAACTGGAACCGAAACTGCACCTACCTCATTGACTGTCATGCTTCATATAAAACCAGATTAGGTTGACAACAATTTCAAATGGTGATGCTACATAGACCCCCCCCCCCCCCCCCCCCCCCACACACACACAAAAAAAAGATATATAATCCAAGGTATCAGTCATTAGCGCTGTCATGGCATCAGCGCCTGCTCTGCATCGTTCACGTTGCCTAGTTTCCGCGTTCCTTGGTGCATCGCGACGGCGACAGTCACAACAACCGAAAGCGCATGAACAAGTATCATTTGTGAAAGAAGCTGTGTGTAATACTGCAAGCAAAATACAATAACTTCCTTTCCAGGGGCTATGGTGTTTGGCTGCTAAGCACGAGGTCGCGGAATCGAATCCCGGCCACGGCGGCCGCATTTCGATGGGGGCGGGCCCCTCGGTTCCCCTTGTTTTCGTCCAATACATGACAACCGGCTATTTTTGCTTCTGACCTGCCAATTATTGATTCTTGCAGTCCAGTCATGTAGCAGTTTTATCTTTTACGTTATAACCATTGATGTCTTCCTAGGAACAGACCCTTTATTAACGCGATAGCGTGTCGCGGAAAATCCGGTGTGGACGTTGGCGTCGTTGTCCGTGAGCGAACATTTCCGTGTATATTTACTATATGTATATGCCACGCCCTGCTACATGATATACTGTACATGCGGGTTATATCGCCACGCTATTCTATCACTAAAGTTGCGCATACCTTGTCTCACATTCCTGACAATGTTATTCCTCGGAATTTTAGAGAATGACCGCCCACAAACAAATCCCACGATACAAAGCCCCGACAGCGCATGCCTTTTATGTTGGATCTTCTCGGACTTCAAGACTAAACGTGCGAAACAATAACAGAAACCTGAAAATGACGCAATTTATTGGCGCGCCTGTGCAATAACTCCGAGATCGGCCCACGCAAGAGGTCGCTTTTCTACCAGAAAGCTCGCCTTCGTGCACAGCGTTTCCTTGCAAACATTACGGTTATATAAGCCGCAGTTGCCGTGAATAGTGAGATACAGTCAGCAATCTTTGAATTCTATCACGTTCCGCTCTTAAAGGCGAAGCTTAAGCATCCTCCAAATTTTTGTGTCTAAGACGCACACATACCTCATTAGCTCTTTCTTTTCCTTTTCCATAACTTCTGATGTTTTTTCGACCAGTCTTTATTTAGAATTTTTGGAAAGTTGGTCACATGTAAGCCTGTCATTCTTTGAAAGCTTGATTTCCACCAGGCTTCAAAGGTGTCAAGTGGCCATCGGTGCAGTTCTTTTCGCGACGGTTATAGTGAAACGATCCTAATTGTCCGTGATAGTCGACTATCTGTTCAGTATGTGCATGTGTGTTTGCCTATGCGATATTCGATTCAGTATTCGATACTTACTATTCGTATTCGATTCGTAGTCGCATAAGTCAATATTCGGCCGCCTACCTCTACTATTTACATAACGAATTATGACAGCTTAAATTTTTCATTACCGTCAGATTGGAAGGTTACAAATACGGCACGATTCAAAAGTACACAAGCAACGTAGTTTTGCTTGCATGAAAACGTACTTATAGTTTACACATTGTCCCTAAATCTTGGGCGCGTTTCTCTACGTACGTTGGTCGTAGCAGAACTATAGGTTCTGCGGAAAGCGCTTGACAGCAAGTTGTTAACACGCCGATGACAATTTACCTGAGCTTTGCACAGGTCAAATACCACGTTTTCGCCCTGAAAGCGGCCGTGAAGTACTGACTGGCCCGAAAGCCATTAGGAAGGAAGGTTATTTGTTCAGTATATAGCGCGTGGGCGAGCTCAGCCGTACCGATATAGTTGCGCCTTCTTTTTTTTTTTTTTCCACAGTCGATGTGTCTTGTTTAACTGCTGTGTTGCAAATCTGAACACAAAGTTTATTCCATTTAGTTTTGGTAAATTAGCTTTCTGACACGTTAGCGCACACCTACCAATCGAATATAATCAGTGACACCGCTGAACTCGCAGCGTTTAAACGGATTCAAATTGATTGTGTAAATAATAAAGAAACTTCAATTTTGTGGGCACAATGTGAACGCTACAATGACCACTATGCTGAGAAGAACGATCAAAGGCTACCAATGTGAAGGCAACCATTGGTTCGTCATGGTCACGAAGCATGCATATATGTGTCGTACAGCGAGTTTCGGCCACTTGCATGTAGCTTTTGAATGTTAAAGTGCATTCTAGAAGTCCATTTTTCAAGCAACCTTTCTAACTTATAAGTCGCTAAGATATTACTAATCGTTCATTCAAGTTACTAAAAAAAAACGTTGATTGCTAAACAGAAAACAAAATCGCTAACATGCAACACAGATTAAATACCGGTAACTTATAACAAGCAAGACTGATTTTGTATTTTCAAAGATGGTTAGGTTAGACAGCCCCAACAAACACGGCATGATGCAAGGACTGGTAGATTAAACTTCTTTTGGAGTGACCAGCGACAGTTTTCTCAGAAATGCAGTCTGGCAAGGCACGTCCTCCAGGCGTCTCGCACCACAAAGCATGGTAACCCTTAAATGCTTATTGAGGCCGGCCGACTATCATGCAGGCGTTTATCGTACATAGTGGCGACGACGCCCGAAAGACAATGCACTCTGCCCAAGCAGGGGATGCGTAATAAAGAAATCATACCTTTGTGAGCGCAATTCGAGAAAACTTGGCAACAGCTGTTGGATTTGTCAATGCACCAGTGTCAGCTTTCACAAGTGTGTGTGTGTGTGTGTGTGTGTGTGTGTGTGTGTGTGTGTGTGTGTGTGTGTGTGTGTGTGTGTGTGTGTGTGTGTGTGTGTGTGCGTGCGTGCGCGTGCGTGTGTGTGTGCGTGCGTGTGCGTGTGTGTGTGCGCGTGCGCGCGTGTGTGTGTGCGCGTGCGCGCGTGCGTGTGTGTGTGCGCGTGCGTGTGTGTGTGCGCGTGCGCGCGTGTGTGCGCGTGCGCGCGTGTGTGTGTGTGTGCGCGCGCGTGCGTGTGTGTGTGTGCGCGCGTGCGTGTGTGTGTGTGCGCGTGCGTGCGTGCGTGCGTGTGTGTGTGTGTGTGTGTGTGTGTGTGTGTGTGTGTGTGTGTGTGTGTGTGTGTGTGTGTGTGTGTGTGTGTGTGTGTGTGTGTGTGTGTGTGTGTGTGTGTGTGTGTGTGTGTGTGTGTGTGTGTGTGTGTGTGTGTGTGTGTGTGTGTGTGGCGTAGGGGGTGGCATGCCTTCTACCTCCCCACTCACACACCGGTAAATACGCCTGCGACAAGCATGGTGTATGCACGCACAGGCAAATGCAAACACATCTCACTCGATGACCACCAGCACTCGCTGCCACAACGTTGGCGTGAGTGCTGGTGGCGAGAAGCGAACACTTCGTGCTGCCTCTATAGTTTCACCGCGACAACGCCTTTCACGGCCACATAAATGAAAGCAGCCTTGAAAGTACTGGGAACCTCAATTTCACTACTGAGGTTCTTAGTATGACAGACCAAGTAGCTCGAAGTAATGCCTAGATCAAGGGTTGAAAGAGAACTGAAGACGTGCAGAGACGGGGAAATTTACCAGCTGAAACCGAGTAGACCCTGTGTGCGATATACATACTTGTGATGAGTGCCCTGAAGAAACAATGTGACTCAGACTCCGCGTAGAGTTGCTTTGTTATTCTCAACTCCGGGACGCTCTCTATGCTTATGTTTATATGTGTGTGTTATATATATACACACATAGTTACGTACGGTTCAATATTCGCCATATCCACGTCACTACCGCTTTGCCGCTAGGTGCACGCGTCGTCTGCATAGGCGCTATTTAAAAAGACGCTAAGTCGACGCGGACTGTTAAAATACCATTCCAGAAACCACGCAGCCATTGTTTCACGCCAAGAAACGACTTAGTTTATCAGAAAACTGCGTTCGAAGGGTACGCATACCTGTAGGGCCATTCAAATCGCCCACCCTCGATCGGGGAGGGGTGACGTTGCATCCGCCGAAACCGACCTCTATAGTGCAACAGCTCTTGGCCTGGTAAAGTATAATGACACAATGATAGGTTACAACGTGAGTTGTGTCTTTGAATACACTGTGATATGTTCTGACTAATCGAATAGTATTTGCTATTCAGACCGTATTCGACTTCAGGATTCCCTATTAAAAATTATCGAATAGCCGTTTCCATTCGAATGTAACGCATTAGAGCACTTTTGAAGTCTCGAATGTGAGGGGCCGTGAGTGCTCTTATTCCGAATGATTGTGCTGCTGGAGATCGGGGGTGTTACGCAGAGGCGCACCAGTTCCCGAGAGAACGCACGGGTGCTATTCGGTTCAGCTGAACAAGTTCTTAGCCGTCATTCACTATAAACGCCTTGATTTGGGGCAGCCTGTAAATGTGCTAATTTAATTCAAGCAAAACTAAATTATTATTTTTTTTTACAGTTCCGGCGCAACCCAATAAATCTGGGTGCCCAATCTGGTACCACACTTCTTCAACGAACATAGAAGATCTACAAAAACCTCTACCTGTATGTTAGGCATACCGTTCCTTTAATTGCTTCATTATTGTCCTTATGATAGTACTGAACGCAGCGTTTAAAATACAGAGGCTGCTTGAGCGGACGTCGAAGTGGGAACGGCAGGTATGAAATATAAGATAATTAAGCGTAACATGTTTTTCTTAGAAATCATACTCGATGATGATTTCTTTCGTCTACACCCTTTAAAAAAAAACCGAAGGACGCAGCAACTTCCTTTTTTCTTTCTTTCTTTCTTAAGAGGAAGGTTTAGCTCGGGTGCTCCTATCTAAATATATGTAAAAGGAGAACTCGTTTTTCTCGCCAACCACTGCACCGAAATTGACAAGATTTGTTGCATTTAAAAGAAAAAGTAAAATCTAGTGCCTGTTGGTTTCGAATTATTTATTTATGTCGTCAAATTTTTATTAAAAGCTGGCAAAAATATAAAATTTTCAGAAAACGATACTATGAAGCTTACAACTCTCTAACTCAGAAACCAAAATGGATACCACAGTTCTGTGAATTGAATCTAATAGTACATCTAAAGCGGACAAAATTGATATGTCAAAGAGGAATATTAAAAATTTTAGTAATATGAAAACACAGCTTTTGCAGAACCCTTGTAAACAACGTAACAAATTCACGTAAGATATAAGTTGACGTATTGAATTTGTCCGCTTTCAACGATCTAAGGGACGCCGTTTACAGAACCGCGATATCTGTTCTAGATGCAGAGCTATTAATTCGTAAATTTGCTCTATCTTTTTCAAACCATTGAATTTTTGAAAATCTTTTTAAGAAAATTCAGGCCCTAAATCAAAATTCCGCTTACAACAGTCACTAGAATTGAACTTTCTCAAATGCAATAAATTTCATTAAAATCGGTCCAGAGGTTATATCAGAAAAAAGGTTTTTGCGTTTTGCATGTATATGAACAGGCCGCGTCGGAGTTGGGTCCGAGCTAAAGCTTCCCCTTAAACAAATTCTGGCGTTTTACGTCTGGGCAAGGCGCGCCGACGTCTCGGCTAGCCTCTAGTGCCTACCGGACAACTACTGCCATCTGTAGTAAAGGATGATAAGTAGCTGAAGCTCCACACACACGCTCCAACGTAAACTCACGTCACCAGAGTCTCTTCATAAAATAATAAAAACTCTGTGCAAAAAAAGCAAAAAAATAGACATCATGTCATTTTCTCTGCTCTTTCTTTTTTCTTTGTCCATATGAGTCGAAGCCCTAGTCGAAGCAAGAGTCAAAGATTCCCACTTCCCTCAGAGCATAGTGATCGAATTATATCACCCTTTGATGTATGCGAATCTCGAAGGCAATGTTGTTAAAGCCCTTCAGGTTAGGCTCTGACCAAATCCCAGAGCTTGCTTTAGCAGCAACGCATTGTTTAGCAAGTACAATTCACGTCTTTAGTTACGTTCATAGGCAGCATTGCTTCGATGTTAAATTACTGCAGTGAATGTTTTTGAACTACTTCGAGAAGCAAAGACCAATGACGTCATAGGTGCTTGCTCACTTTCTGCATGTCTATACGTATACGTTTGTGTATACGTCTAGGTCTAGGCTAAACTGTACAGTAGTGTCCTCTGCCTTGGTATTCTGAAATTACTAGCCACGCACTGCTGCTGCTCCTGCTTGTTCCGTACTTCGGCCGGCGCAGGTCGACGGATGCGCTGCGTGCAAAAGTACGGACACATTGCCTTGAACGATCCGATCAGCCGCAGTGGCAACAGCCCTTTGAGATAATCGACACTCCAACGGAACACTCCGCATCCGGGTTCGCCGAAGGCCTTCTTTTGCGTCGTATCGTGCACCAGCTCAAGAGTTTCGTGTAGTTACCGGCCCCACCATGATCAACACCGGGTAAGTGTCGCACGAATTTCGCGCTTGCCCCTCGCATCAAAGCAGCCTCCGGCGAACTCTTGTCAGCGTCTTCCCTGTCTCACTTTTTCCTCGTAGCCTGACCGGTGAAGGCCGCTGAATGCGCAGCCGCTACGGTGGGGCGTTATGTAGAAACAAACCCGTCACCTCTGCAAGAAGTACCGCTTTGCCCCTGAGCCATGCACTATCGGTAGTAAGAAAGCCTGTGTGCTGCGTAAGCTAACGAACAAACATCATCCCGTGTTGGTCTAAGTATGTAGTGTCCGGATTTAAAAGATGCACAGCACAGGCGTTTACCTCTACCCCTGCGATGCGCACGAATTATCTTTGAGGCTACCAGGAAATTGTTTTTCGGTGCACTCGTGGTCAACGAACTTTTCCTTGATGGTAGCACCACGTTTGCTTTTCTTTGCGTTAGCTTTCCTTCTCAAGCAGTAGCACATTCGTCGTGCATCCAGCATTTCGGAAATGGTGTACAAAGGGGTCAAGGTTACTTTATTATCACGTTCGAAAACAGCCGCATAGGGCCGTGTGCTTTCGGTTCATCGCCGTTTACATTGAATGTGCTCACTTCCTCCCAGGCTCTAACCAGCAGCAGCCGTTCTGAAACTGTACGACCTTGACTCAGCACCCACTTGCTGATACAGTTGACGCACCAATAAGCCGGTCTACGTACGCTGAAAGTTCGTGTGTTTAGATAGGTGTTCATGTATTATCGCACTCTATGTGAGTTGCAACACAGGATACACCCGTTAGTTCTTTCAGTAATAAAAATGAGAAGTGCTATTTTTTTTTTCTCGTAAACAGGGTACTACCAGGCCGGGTACAGTATGGCATGGCAGCGCTTACCCACAAAAAAAAAAGAAGAAAGGAATCTCTTGTTGCAACTCATATTGAGCGCGATAGTACGTACGTCGCTGCATAATGTGTAGCAGTGGGACTCTTGGCTGACGCTGATTGAGGCTCTAGTGAATGGTGCGTGACATCATTAACCACGTCGGTAATGGAAAAGGATAGAAGAGGGAAGAAGACCTTCGTGGCTCGTACCAGCGAAAGAAACGCAAAAGCGTCGACAGTGACCGCTTGCAGACGGTTGGGAATGGTCATCGTGAAGGTTGGGCGTCATGAAGGTCAAAAATAAAAGGGAGAAAAAAAATGGATAAAAGAAAGAAAATGTGAAAGCAAATAAAACCTTGTCATTTCTGTAGTGAGAGTGTATCTCTACATTTCTTCTTAATGTGTCGTCAACTTTCAGTTCAAAAGGAAAGACATTTGGAGGATCCCTTTTGAAAGCTTGGCAAGCTTGGCATGAGCTTGCCACTTGCGATTCTTCTTTGCTGCGGAGCTACCGCTTTCGGTTACAGCTACAGGAACATTTGTGAAGCCATTTTCGATTTCTCAAGCGAGAAAGTAACATTTATGTGGTTATATCTCATTTAATATCTGTGTTTGCAAACTCTTAACTTCAATATTTCCACCCGTTTGTTTCAATTTACATTCCTCGAAATTCTTTTCATATTCCTGCATCCTCATTCCACTCAATTCTGGGCCGGTCCCTCGGAAGGGGTTGTGTTATTACACTGAGAAATGAGCAACCAACTAGAAAGCCTTCAATCAGCTTACTGTGAGCCCACTGTGTATGCTGTTGTCATCATTAATCATGCCTGTATTTCATATCTCCCTGCCTTTCTGCTTCCTTCTGTTATGCTTGTTATTACTCCTCTGTCTTGACTGATACCGTGCAATGAGGTTGTCTGTGCAGCTGACCAGAATTTTAGTTTTCACGTGCATATCACATGGTCTCTTTCTTCTTTTGAAGAGGGTTATCATGAAGTTCCCATTAGGTAGCAGTTCTTGGCCTTGTTCTGGTGGGTTACCTGAAGAGGCAGCCATTACTTGCAGCATAAATTGCATGCGTTTAGCTTATTGTGGGAACCTGGAATATTGTCAACTATACTTAACTACTTTAAGGGACACGTTGCAGTTCCACAGTTAAAGCAGTGTTGTGGTGAAATAATGCATTTCCGGAGAGGTTGCAACTCGGGCACATCGGAAATATCCATCCCAAAAATGTGCTGCAAAATACAGTGGCATTCAGTTTAACGTGATTCCAGAAACACTCCATTACACACTCCATCACAAGGCTAAGTTCATTACTAGTGTATTTCATCGCAGGTTTTGGGGAGGGATATGTCAGAGAACTTGACTTTGGATTTTATACTGTCTTTAGCTCCACTCTTACAACCTGTGCGTTATACGAAGTATAGTCAATTAGAAAGCCGTGTTAAATAGTGTTAACAACCTTTCTAGCGTCCGTTGTAGCTCTGCATTTCTTGCTGTCACATAGCACCTTTCGGTCAAAACAAAGTAACGTGTAGCATTAGTGGTCTGAGAGTCTAAATCATTCATTGCCATGTGCCTGACTTCACGGCAGCTGTGTGGCCTGCGTATCCTGTTTATGAAACACTTCACTAATAAACTTTCATATCTTCCTGCAAGAACTCCACATGTTTCACCATGAAAAATAATAACTAAGGACATTGTGATTTGTTGCGTAAGGAGTTTCTGCACTTTTGAATAGGCCACTCGAGAGGTCAGAACTGCACTGTCCTTCATAGGTTTTAACAAAAGTAGGAAGTAGTAGCTGGAATGTACTATAAAATATTTTGCCACTTGAAGGAGGGCGCTTGGGAAAAAATACAAAATTTGGATTACTTACAGTGACAGGCCTTTGATTGTACTGTGTTTTCTATAGATATATGTGCAGCCTTTGCATTTCTAATTATATGCCAAACAAGCCCTGGTTACTTCAGTTGTCAGTACAGGGTGAACAAGCCACCTGCTGAACTGCCATGTGATAGGTGCTTGTAAACTCTTTGGCATGATGTGTTACGTTAGTGACCTGAGTAATATTACTGCTATCCATTAAAAAGTGATTTGCCAAACATTTCTATTGTGTACAATGATTGACTTGGAATGCAGATACTAGTCTCTGTATCAAATTAAAGAAGATATGAAATTTAATGTCCGCATGAAAATTGCGAAAATGATTTGCCTTGCTAAATTGTGAGTACTAGTAATAATTCATTTTCTGTTCTGGTTGCTTCTGTGCTAGATTACAGTGTGCTTCTCCATTCCTTAATGTAGCTTTCCTCAAGGGGTTAAGGGACCCATTCTGACATGGTGGTTATGTCTGTTGAATACCTCAAATCTTACTGGGCGTATATAATGGTGTTATTTTTGTTATTGTGATGTTGCAGGTACTCCCTCTTACCATTTGCATTGTCTCTATTGTTTCTTTACTTCCTCTCATCATTCATCTAAAAGCTGTTCATTTTTCTCATAGAATCAAGCTTGTGTGCTCGAAAGAGTAAAACGAGCAACAAGATAATCTAATCCACAGTAAAGGAAGGAAAGTGCTGCTGGCCGCACTGTAGCAGTTTAGCTCAAGCATGTGGCATCTGAATAATGACCAGTAGAAAAGAAGGGATTATGAGATTAACACATAGAGAAAGGAAGAAAGATTGGGAGGGAGCATGACGTCAGGCAGCTAGCCTTAGCAAGCCAGCCTACTCTGATGTCGCTATACTTTCCTTTGAGGCCCATTTGTATGTTAGGTCTTGGGAAGCAGGCCTTCTAAGTTTGCTTGGCCTTTCAAGGCATTGTTTGGCTCATGGCAACTCTAAGCGATGCCCTCGTCAAGATGGGCTCTCCCTACCCACTCTACTCAATTCCATCCTTCCACGTGCTTTGCGGCTTTGCAGAGCAGCTGGGTTGCGAGACCCAGCTGCTGTATTAAATAATTAGTCTTCCGAGCTGTACCACATCCACAAGAAGCTGCATGGCCCTAGAAGCACCTTAGCACTCTCGACCGGCAGCCAGTGTATGCGGTAGCAGCTGAAGCGTCTCTCCTGCAGCCTTGCACATACCCTGGATGTGTCGTGACGTCACTAGCTTCATACCCACGATAGCCGCGACTGTCATACACATTAGCAAAGCCCACAAAAGTGTGCACAGCACTCTTGTTTACCTATGAGCTGCTTCATCATCCCTAGTCTCACTCTAAATGTCATTCTTCTATATATGGAAAGCACATGGCACAGTTTCTACAACCTGGACAATATGTGTCAGTACATTTTGTAACCCAAGTTTAAAAGTTAGCTCAGTGGCTATGACGGTACGCTGCTGAGCTCAAGTGTTAGACCTTGGCTGCAATGGCAGCCAAGGTCGGTTTCTATGGGGTTGAAATGCGAAAATGGTCATGTACTTATAGATTTAGGCACTGAAAGAACCTCAGGCATTCAAATTTAACACCTCCCCCCCCCCCCCCCAGTTGTGGCATGCCTCGTAATCAGGATGTAGTTTTGGCACATAAAATCCCAGTATTCCATTTAATTAACCCTTTATTAACTTGCTAGTTTCTTCTAGTTCACAATATTTTTTTCTTTTTTTGGTAATTTTGTTATTGCACTAACTTTTTTGCACATATCTTGGTTCCAGAATGTTTATATTGCAGCTTGCTTTTTATATTAGCCCCCAGATGTCGGGAAGAATACTTGTTCTGAACAAGGGGCTTTCCCTCTACATTTGTGTAAGCACCTGTGGTAATGTCTGAACACGTGATAGCGAAGGCAGCACAAGCTACAAAGTGACGCCCATGATTGCTCTAGCTCATTTGCACTAGGCAAAAGGGCTTGATTAGGGTGGTTAATCTCTGTTGCAAGAAAAGCAAAATTAACTGACTTGTGCCACGTCCAGGGTCAAAAGGAAGTACCATAGCTAGTTATTAGCTGCCTATGTATGGACACTTCTTCATTCGTGAGTAGCAGCAAAGCCATCCAGTTGTGCTTTTCCTCTCTATCGCTCTCTCTCTTTTCTTTTTCTCTCTTCTTTTTTTTCTCCTTTTTTGAGGGACGAATGGTACAAGACTTGTGAACGTGTTCTATGAATATGCAGAAAGCTAGCAGGGAGGACACTGTTCATTACTGGTGCCAGCCGAGGGATCGGCAAGGAGATTGCCCTGAAGGCTGCGAAGGATGGTGCCAACGTGGTCATTGCTGCCAAGACGGCCGATCCCAACCCCAAGTTGCCAGGCACCATCTATACAGCTGCTGAGGAAGGTGGGATTACCACTTTCTTAATTTCATTGACCGGTCATTAGCCTTCTGCTTCTGTGTGCATCTTTCTCACTAGTTTTGTTCCCTGTGTGGTAATCACAGCCCAAATGGCTGGCAGAATAAGTGGATGCTCACTCACCAGTATTTTTGTAGGCTCTCTACTCACTCATGCCCATACTCACGATTACTGACTTTCGCTCATACTGGTGAACGGCCAAAGAGACGAGAAGAGAAACCAACGGGCCTGATTTTTGTTAGCCACACCCTATGAAGCCAGCAGATAATGAATCCAAGGAAATCATCGGGGAAATGGCTGTTTTTGATTCAATTGTATTAATGATAAGGAAAATGAAAGTGGATGAAGAAAACAAAACAAGTTACCACTAGTAGGAACCGAACCCACATTCTCCCCATTATGCATGCGATGCTCTTGCCAATTGAGCTGTGGTGATGGCTGTTCCCATGTCCACATTCTTGAGTATTTATGTATGCGCACGAGTTGACCTTGGGAGTGTTAGACAGCACCACGTGTGATCACAGCAGTGGATGTGGCACACACTTTTGACCACTGGGTTCATTATCTGTTGGCTTCATGTGTTTGCGACTAAAAAAAAGGGGGGGGGAAACAGCTGTGGTTGACTTCAACTGAGGCCTGAGTGCATAAACTGCATTGCAGCTGTGGATGTTCTGGCCATGCGCTCATCATCAAAACAGCATGGTATTTCATACGTGACCCACCTTTGACGTTTTCCTGAAATGTCTGGAATGCATTTGCAGCTGTGGATGTTCTAGCCCTGCACTCGTCAAAACAGTGTAGTATTTTATACGTGACCCACCTTTGATGTTTTCCTGGAATGTCTGCAATGCCTTTAGCTGTTGAAATTAGGGACCCTTACGAACGCGTTAGTGCTGTCTGTGTCTAAGGCATTTATGTGCACTGTTTGAGCCAGTTTCAGCGTTTTGCGAACGCTGTCAGTTGTGCTGCTGTAGCTGTTGGAAAAATTCCTGCTTGTATAAGTCAGTGCACAAATGCTCCTGCTGTCCTGCTGTCACTACACAAAATAGAACTGATGTAGGTAATGCTTTGCAGTTTACCATACGAATAACCTGGTATTGTAGTAACTTCTTGGGGCTAGCATATTGCTGAGCTATCTTTTCTTCGTGTGTCAATATCTGGCTCCAAGTCTACAAACCCACGAGCAAGCTTTCTGAAGTGAACTTTTGTTTGTTTTATAGTCTTTGTACCCCATTCTAGTTTGCTTACCACTTTGTTTGGTCCTACTAATGATGCTTGCACTTCCAAAATGATACAGCTGTGGATCCACAAATGATACCAGTACTTTAAAAAAAAAATTTGGCTACGGGAACAAAAGAGACTATTTCACAGTCTATTTTCACAGACTATTTCACAGAGATTATTTCAGAGAGAATTTCCTTGGAAAATGCTGACCCACTTCAGAAATTTGTTTGATGTGAATCATTACCATATAGAAAAATTAAGGAACAAAACATGTGACATTATTGCATCCCATTGGCAGCAACTATGCAAGCATCTATCTTTCCAGGTTTTTCTCTAACTTTTTGTACATTTTTATTTTTTGCAAACTTTTTGTCAGGCTCATTTTAAGGTATCTGTGGTATGGCTGAGACATCATTATTTTCATTAGTGCTTCTCGGGCGTTCAATAGCCTATATATGCAAAACTCTGCAAGCAGCCTTTCCCGGGCATTTACCTTGCCCTTAAGAAATCTGGCCGAGCAGGCACATTTCGAAATTTTGAATGTTACTAGGAATAGAAGGCAGCAGGGATGATGACAACAGTCTGCATATCTAAAATCTGCCATTTTGGTTACGTTGTTTCAGATGTGTGGAAAAGCACACTTGAGGATATTGCATATCGCCTGTTGCACACGTGGCATTTATAGGTTAGGCTCATCTGGCATTTATTGGATTCTTGTTCTCAGTTGCTCCTCAAAGCACTTTGTCTGTGTGTGTATACATATATATATATATATATATATATATATATATATTAGTACGAAGCATTCGTATAGAGTTCAACCCAGTTTTCTTTTTACAGTTATCTAGCTGGCGTATCTGGCCGTGCTTGCGGGCCAATCACAAAGATAGTTCAGCCTAAAAATCTAAGCTGTTGTGCCACTGGTTAAGTGCCACTCTTCAATGAACCTCTTTGACGTCAACTTGGGTGATTAGGTATCACAACAAACAACACCTACGTAGTGACATCTATGGAATTACGTAGATGTCAACTGGGGTTGACTTTGCTTAAACATTTCTCTCTCTCTCGCTCAGTGGAAGCTGCAGGAGGCAAATGCCTGCCCTGTGTCCTTGATGTCCGTGACGAAGAGCAAGTCAAGCGGGCTGTGGGTGATGCCGTTTCCAAGTTTGGCGGCATTGACATCCTGGTCAATAATGCGAGTGCCATCAGCCTGACACAGACGCAGAACACGGAGATGAAGCGCTACGACCTGATGCACTCTGTGAACGTCCGCGGCACATTCCTCACGTAGGTCTTTAGCCATCAAGGCTGTTTGATGCGGAGACTGCCATCCGTTTGGTTGAGCTAGATCTCTCTGGTGACAGGGTGCATAGAAAATCAGAGACATTGCTTGTGCCTAGAGCCCAAGGCTAGTGGTGGGTTCAGTTTACAAAGGCCGGCTTTGAAGCAGAACTTTGTTACCAAGAACATGGTGTTATGTCCAAGCATGCAGAAAACTGGTTGCACTACAACTGGTTTCAGTTAATCTGACCTGCCTTGTAGTTCAGCTGTGTTTGAAAGTCCCGAAAACAGCCAATCATGAAACGCCATCGCTGTTGCAGAGCCAAAAGATGCTGGTTGTTGTAGTCTTTGGCTGACTGAAGGGCAATGGTGCTTTGAATTAGATTTCATTTTTTTCCTCTCCATCTTTCTTTAATCATAACCAGTTGGCACAGCTCTCAGGATGGATAGACAAGGTGGGGAAGAACAAAGATTTGATTATATAATGAGGGTTCAGGTGTTCAATGCGACATTACTGGTTGCATGTTCAATGTGACACCCTTCCTCCCCCCGAAAAAATTTTGCTGGCAAAATAGCCAATGCAGCTCGCTTCAGCATTTTGTTTATGAGCATTCTGCTTAAGCCTTGAATGCAAGTACAGTAGACTTACGTTTATTTGACTCCGGTTAATTCGATTTTTCGGTTAATTGGATCCTGACTGTAGGTCCCAGCCAGCGCCCATACATTTCTGTCGGCCCAAACATCTGTTATTTCATTCTCAAATGTGGCCTTTGCCGAGTAATTTGAACTTCACTGGTCAACTTCGCTGCAGTACAGCCATGTTAGCATTGAAGCTTATGCAATTTATTTCCAAGAGTGAAAAGAGGCCACTGTCACGGGATGTAGCGTGCGTTTCTTAATTATAAATGTACACACGTGCCTATGAGCACTTAGACATTTAATAAACATACTGGCAGCCATTCAGAGCTGTTTCTGACATTGCTGTGCCAATTTGAGCACTCGTTTCGGTTTCCATGCATGTGTTGTATATGAGACGGTTAACTGGGCCTAGTATGCATTCTTTGTCTTCTCTGTGCACGGTACGTGCTTGCACCGAGAAGTGAAGAAAAACCATCTGTGCTTTGCGAAAGCTAGCGAAAAGGGAGGCGGTAAAATGAAATAACTCGGAAAGTTGAGGGGACGTGTAAAGCCAACAAAAGTCCTGCCAGTAAACTTATCAGACAAGCGTCTTGGTGCTTGTACTTTGACTGGAGACATTAGCATTTCTATGGGCCCAGACATTCGTTATTTCAATCTAAAAATGAGCCTTCACTGGATAATTCGAACTTGACCAGTCGGCAAGCATGCACCTGACCTGTATGGTAACTGCCATAGCAACCCCTTTACTGGTAGTATCTGTCTTGGCAGAGGGTGGGGTACAGTGAATGCCTTGAACATGTTATCTTCCATGAGAAATGCCCGTTTTCAGCCTGCCTGAGGAGGTTGTGCGAGCATTTGATTTAATAACAAGATACTAAAAAATTTGGAACATGCAACAATTTGGAAAACTCGTGGAACATATGATACATCCTGAAGTAATAAATCACCTTGAAGATCAGAGTCATATATAAGTATCAGCATGGTTTTTGCAAGGGATATTAGTACGAAAGACAGCTCACTCGGTTCATTCATGACATTGTTGCCCCAATAGACACTGGCTTACAGGTTGATGTAATTTTCTTAGATTTTTGTCAATCTTTCAACCGTGTCCCACACCACAGACTTCTGTTAAAATTAAGAAAGGCTAATGTTCATCACGATATAATGCAATTTACAACATTAATAACTATGAATCTTCTGTCGGCCATGTACGTTTGGTGTCCCTCAAGACAGTGTTATCGGTCTCTTATTGTTTCTCATTTATATAAATGACTTACCCTCTTGTGTTTCTTCCTGTATTGGGTTATTCGCTGATGATTGCCAGATATACCATTCCATTTCTTGTAAGGCTGACCTCCTAGCTTTACAAAAAGATCTTGATGTGCTCAGTGATTGATGCACCTCCTGGCTAATGCTTTAAAATTATTCTAAAGCCAAAACAATGTCTTTCACTAACCATATTTTCCAGATAAAAAGTACCAACACAATTAAAAACCAGCCAGTCGAACTTACTAGCACTTGCAGCCCGACATACCATGGCAGTACAACACTGGTCATACGCTTGCATCTTCCAACCACTCATTAGAATTGCTCAAGTGCAACATCCAACATGCTCCTGCACACATTGGTAAACTTGCTTACATTTTGTTAATCCGTTCAAAAGCTCAATACGTATCTGCCATCTGGGACACAGAGCTGGCTTACGTTATTGCTAACATAGAATCCTTGCAATACCTTGTTGTACGATTTACTTACTCTGAACACGAAAAATTTACTAGCGTCACTGCTCTTCAAAGACATGCTGAATTGCCTCAACTATTGTGTTGCCGAAAGAGTGCTCACCTTTCGTTCCTTCACAACCTTTATCACCATCCAACCATGCATCACGATTTCTTCCAGAAACCCACAGCCCACATTTCCATGCCAGGACCACCCATAATATATCAAATGTGTAAGGTACAATGCACCTCACCTTGCCATGTCATTTACTCCTCACACTATCATTGAATGGAATAATCTCCCGCCACACATCGCCACACGCTTCCAAGAATTAATACACACGCTGAATGAAGGCTAACATATACAATCGGTCTCTTATTGTTTCTCATTTATATAAACGACTTACCCTCTTGTGTTTCTTCCTGTATTGGATTATTCGCTGATGAACATTTTTCATAATTTTTTTCATTCTTTGCCTTTTGACAACCCGTGCATAAAAAGAGCACATCGCATTGCTCGCACCAGTCACTGTATATCCCTGTATATCACCCACAAGCCGATACCGTGACTTTGCAGCAATCATTTTTTCTGCGCACAACACGAAACTGGAATGGCCTGCCCACCGAAGTTGCCACTATCATCAACCCACTTGCATTCAAGCGACTCGTCGAAAATATCCCTTTGTAATTTGTAGTATCTATCTTTGTCACAAACCCCCCCCACTCCCTCATGTAATGTCTCAACAGAGACCTTTGAGGAAATAAATAAATAAATAAATAAATAAACATATGTTCATCTTCAAGTTTCGCTAGCACGTGAGATACGACATCATGCCAATGCATGTATAATTGTGTTCATGTGTACAATAAATTCACTCACTTAGCACTTCCCTGTATTAATTATTTATGCGTTAAATTTGTTCCGTTTTAGGTCATGTTTTGTTATCACAGTTTTCCATGTTTCATTATATGACAGTCATTGCTTTCTTTATTCACTAGTGCTTTTTCAGCCAGTGTTTTCATTCATACCACAAATGGTGCTTTTTTTTTCGTTTCTATTGCACTAATGTATATTGCAGTGCAATTATATTGTTTGTTTGTATAATTGTAAATTGCTCCCAACACCTTGTAGTTTTCTTTGACTTGTGCCAATTTTTTTAATCTTTATTTTTTGCCTATGTGTTCTGTTCAAGCTTTTGTAGACAATACAATGCAACTATATTGTATAATAGTGTATCCAAGTGATAAGTTGTATTGTTTCTGCCCCCCCCCCTTCCCCCTATATAACACCCATATCTGTGGGCCTTCAGGAGTATTTCTTAATTAAATAATATAAGTAGCGCACAATCTCTGATTCTAGTATTTACCCAACTCTAACACGCACTTTTTTTTTTTTCTATTAATTTGGGTTGAAAATCACATTTGCATGCTTTGCCGCATTAGTGATTTATTGCAGCAAAGATCGCATTAAAAATTCGTGCAGTGAAGCTGAATTTAAAGAAGCAGTGGTGATTTAGTGGTAAATGCAACAAAAATACTTTATCACACCTTTTTGTGGTCAAGGATCCATCAAGATTTAAACTGCCTTCACCAGTTTACAAAGTGTTGTTCAGGAGTTCATTCAACATACATCCTGCCTCTTAGTTGGGTCACACACACATGCACGCACATGCACACTTTGTGGGGTTCTCACTCGTGCTCTTGGGACAAAGGAACAACAACACAGTAGTACAAACAATCACGAGGGCATCTATTGCACCTTTCATAGATCAATGCCTGCTAGCCGAGTTGCTATCCGCAAAACATGCCGATGGGCGCGCGACAAATCGGGAAGTCCGAGTCACCACGACCGGATAGCGAGCGAATATGTTCACCCCATGCTGGACACCAACGCCTGGTCGTTCGCGCGTAAGGTCATGGGAACGGTGGCGTTTCGAACGATCGTGTTCGTCCATTCCGGGGTAGGATTCACGAGATTGTCTCGCAGAAGCATGGATCAGTGCACGCGCAGAATGTTCGCGCCGCTTGCCGACCCCAAGCCAAAGTGGAAGAGCGTTCTCCATTTTTCGCCCAAGTAACCCCGTTGTTAGGTGGCATCAGCAGAGCAACACTCGTGCCATCTCTCGTACTACCCTGCAAGCATACCGACTGCAGCCGTAAAGCCACACGGCGAAGCCGGATTACAGGAGACAGGAGCTATGCGGGAAAACAACATATCAGGGGATGCGTGAGTCTTGCATCCCCACAACACACACACACTTCACTCGTATTTTTCCACTTTGACATTCCTAATATTAACGCATTAAAAACCAGCCACCATGAAACACATTGCACCTTTGCCCATTTTTCTTATTTTTTGCCTGGAAATGGAGTGTACGGTTGATTTGTAATGGGTTCAGGAGCTTCACTTTGTTTGATGTGTCCATGTTGTCTACCCTGCTTTTACATGTTACACTGTATTAAAATTATAGATGCGCACAAAGCTTTATGGAGGGTGCATGTCACTCAGTAATGGAACTGCTTGCCCAAGTCAAAGGCTGATTTCTCTCTCCCATCCTTTCCCATCTCCAGCTCCAAGTACTGCATTCCCCACCTGAAGAAGTCCAGCAATCCGCACATTCTCATGCTCAGCCCGCCGCTCATCATGAAACCATTCTGGTTTCAGAACCACCTAGGTACTGTAGCTCCTTTTCTTGAGCCATTAGAGATTTGTAATGCCAGTGTCCGTGTGCCGCATTTACTCCCTTCTAGCAAGTGTTCAGCTGTAATGTGCACCCTCTTTTTGTGATCTCAAAAGAGAGAAAAAGAAATTAACACCTGTAATAGTAATGCACACCCTTTTACTTGCTTTTCGTTATTTTTGGCATGCATGCGCATTCTTTTGGAAAACAAGATCATCTGGTGTCAGACAAAAGCTTTTCAAAGAACTTGAGCATTTTTCATTCATTTCTAGCAGAGATAAATAAAAGAAAAAAGTCAACACTTGCAAACTTGCTTGCTAATCGTCAGCCACATGCAGGTTACTTAAACCTGCGAATTCAGAGCAACACCCATTACAGCCGGTGCTCTGTTCACAGGCCTAGCTACCATGGCACTGAATCGTGCAGCATGCATTGGGTATTTGCACCCAACCACTGTTCACTGGACAGCCGTTTGCGACATTTGCGCAGAACACAAGTCATATATATAGCAGCGGCACACTTTGTATTCACCAATATTATTATTATGTGTGCAGTGAGTGAGCAGGTTTCAGTAGCTGCGACTTCCTTTGCTCCATGGTGTCATTAATGACAATAGGGTGCAGCTCCTACAGAATGCTCATTCTTCTACAGGACTGTAACATGCTTGTCAAGTTTTGTTTTTCTTTGGGGGAGGGGGAAGAAGTGCATGTCAGTACTATTTTAAGTTAATATGATGGTTGTAACAAATCAGTTCTGCAGAACTTCACAAGGTGGAGCAGGACTCATGAAAGGGAAAATTGTCAGCCAGTGCTTCATGCTTCAATCATGTGGATGACAATTTTCCTTTTAATGATAGTTGAAGTGTGTTAACAAACATGTTGTTTTCCTGCCTACAGCATTAGTTTTTCTTCTAGGCACACTGTTTGCTGAGCATTAACAAGCAGCATGTAGTGACAGATAGGCCCAGACTTGCTGTGCCAGCATACGGCGTTGACATGCCTTGCACTGCTTTATGCAGGTGATCATGGCATGCATGGTGTCACGGCATACTCCCATTTGCTTACCATTAAAAAACACTGGGGTATCACAGCAATTTCACAATAAACTGGAAATTGTGATAGATCACTAGTATCTTAAGAGCACTTGATAAGCTCAGGCACTTCAAATAGCAAAAGTGCAGTGGGAAACCATAGTGCAGCGTTTGACATTTTGAACATATACGCACCTCTGGTTACTACAAAGTTGAATAGTGTGGCTTTGCTTTTGTGCCCCCCAGCCTACACTATGTCCAAGTATGGAATGTCCATGTGCGTTTTGGGCTTGTCCGAGGAACTACGACCAGATGGCATCGCCGTCAATGCTCTTTGGCCAAAGACAGGTGAGCAAATCGGCCTCGTGTGCAATTGGTGGGGTGCACTGCACTTGGTGCTGCAGTGATGTCAGCTGGGGAACTCGCCTTTGTTGTGTGCTATGATCCAGTGGGAACAGCGGCATTTTCAATTATTTGCCCATGCTCTCACACATGTTTGCACAGCAAGGCACTCTCCAATCACTGTCTATGCCATTCTTTCCTCATGTTAATCTTATCAATGTCAGCATTAGGAGGCCAACAAACATTCTATAAAACCACAGCCATTATGGTCAAGGACACGATCTCGCGCCTTAGTCGCAAAACATCACACTGAGTGAGTAAACTAGATTGAGTCTACACAGGCTTGAATCCGAGGCACAATCTCGTGGCTAATTCGCAGTATTTTGCATGTGAGTCCATTCATTTCCTGCTACACAAATCTCTTGCTGACAATAATAGTTGTATGGTTTCCCTGGTAAGCAGTTACTATCAAACAGTGATTGCACGACACTTTGTCATCTTCACCAGTCGTCAAGCATTCAAAACAATGTCTCCTTGTGCATGAATATCACACTACATTGTGAGAATTTATGTTCACTTAGGTTAGCATGTTTAGACTTTCTGTTTATAGCACATTTAGAAAACATTAAGATTTCTAAAATGTCACTTAATCACTGTAAGAACGAAAATATATTATTCATGGAACAAAAAGTGTCGTGATTTCACCCGAGAAGCATAGCATTGATTGTGACAGCAAATTATTGGGCAACTATACGAAGTAAGGTTAGTACTGGATGGCAACAAAATTGAAATGTCCGCGGCCACCGGAGCGCACAACCAACCACGCAAAGGTACACTGGACGCATGCAGGCACAGAATTTATTACAGTGCAGACACTGCAGCTGAAGGCCCAATAATGCAAATTATTATCAGAAAAGAGGTTATTGTGTTATTGACACAATAACCTTGATTGACCTTGAGTTGTGAGTGTATCACAATCACTGGACAATCTTCACAAGGAGGTATTGACTGTGTGAATGTGAACACACGGTTGGCTAGCAGATGACTTAAGGAGCAATCCACACAAGATGTTGTTGCAATGGTGACTTAGCTCAATTTCACGGAAAGTATTGCTCTAGGAATTCTTTACACTGCTGTACAAGCTTGAAAACGTGGGACGCTTTAAAAAATTGAGCAAGGCAGGTCGACCAACCTCGTAAAGCAGCCTCCATGTTGCGGGCACGCGGCATGGTGGCGGAGTCTCCCAGCTGATGCCACGTGCGAGAGGATGCCACTCAAACTTCTCATTTTTGTTTGCAACCAAAACCTGTCATGCTTGCTATTATGAAGCTGCACACAGAATCGCTCCTTTCTACACAAACATCTTAGCATGGCTTATGAGATCGCTTGTACTAAAATGATGAGTTATCATTTTAGACTGTAATATACAGTCATACCTCAATATATAAAGAACTTGTACTCGAAAGAATGAATTCGAGGTTTTAAAGCAGTAAGCAGTAAGCACTAATAAACAAATCACAAGGTCAGACCATAATAGCACTGTTACGAGCGCCAGCATGCCCGATGCAGATCACACCGAGGTCAATAAATGTAAGTGGCTCACAGCATCCTAGATTTCTGTACATCGCACCACGCGGCACCATAAATTTTGGATGCCATGACCAGCCGCACTTAGTGCCCACAGCCTATATCATATCATGTGGCATCCACAAATTAAATATAAAGGTGCAAAAAGGTATGGATATTCGTCCTGAGCAATAAAAAAAAAGTTGCAGTTTCACCAGGAAAGTGGAGCATTGATGGCGATAGCAAAGAGAATATTGCACAAAGTAAGGTTCATAGCTTTACCGGTGTCACACGCTCTCAGGCAAATATGAACAGATCTCGCTCGATGAACACAAACTGGCTGTAAGAAAGGAGCCCAAGCTTTGCATCGCGTCTCAGAAACTAGGGATTACACAGCTGTTAACCCTAGATGCACGGGAACACGTGCAAAGCACCAACAGTCTCGGTTTGCACTTTGAACTTGTCATAGATTACTTCCGAAAGTAGGTGCATGAATCGCGTTCACCCTCTCCCTCTTTGTGCAGAAGGAATTGTTAGCTCTTGCGTTTCTCCAAGCTGCCACAGACCCTGTGGCCTTCGCCAGTTGTTTATACCAATGCGACAAATGGTGCAGCGTCGTTTATACGGCGTCCTGGCGTGCACGCTTTGGCAGTGTTTTTGTTGTTCAAACTTCTCATGCGGAAGTACGCTTGAAATAACTTTTACCTCGGCCAACATTTATAAAGTTTCTTCTTCTGCTAGATTTACTAGTCACACAGGCTCAGAGTATGTGCTTGAAATGGCCAAGAACTTATTCAAATCAAAACCGTGTCGTAATATTACACTGATAAATTGTGGTTTTCAATGGAACTATAATCGGGAAATGTAACTGCAGTAGGTGGTTTGTTACGTTGTGAATTTCGTTACATCGAGGTTCATTATCTCGAGGTTTTGACTATTGCTTGTGGTACAAGATCTTTAGGCACAAAGATTATATTGTAGGTTCACTGCTAGCTGTAGCAAGAAGGAGTCTGCTAGAATTTCATTTTTTAGGAGTCTAAATTTGGGAAGAGGAAGAAGGTGCGTTTCTCAATTACTTTTCCACTGCAATACAGTAGACCGTCGTTTATACGCTCCTTTACGTATGATTTCCTTGCACCAACGTTTGTGATCGAGAAAACAGAAATTGAGCCACTAAAGCTGTGCTTCTTTATTACAGGTTAACGTGTTCCCCCCCAAAAAAATTATCTTTTGGCACCAATGTCCCATACATTGCCAAACTGTGATCATAAGATACATTTTACAGCCGCTAGATCCCATGTCAACAGGAAAAGGCATCAGGTTCATGCGATCATAAACAGTAGCCACCCGCCGCAACAGTTTCCCTGCAATACATACTCGCCCTCCTGTCTCACATGAAAACACCAATGCGCACTCAGTTTCCTATTCCGGTATCAACAAATCTCCTCCCGGGTCGTCACATGCCGCATTCACAGCTATCGCCCTCAACACTATTTCAATAAACATCTTTGCCTATCTCTTTCACAGTGCATGGGGCTTAGTGCTGCTGGAAGCGTACTGCACGCTTTTAATTGGCAATTAACCAAATGCACCACCATCTCCTGCTGCGGTTGGCATGAACTGAGCACCACGTTTCACTCTGACAGCATCATAGGCATCGTATTCCCGCATCGCCCACCAACTTGATTTCGTTTCAATTTTCCGTTGCCGTCTTGAGGCACTATGCAATCAAAAAACAACAATGTGGATCTTGGGTCACTCGGCCCCCACCAGTCGGACTCACGTCGGCATGTGGAGCTGAATGGGCGTGTCAAAACTTCTTGCCAAAATGCCCCACTCAAAGCTGTTGACTCAGGCTGAATTGGAGGAGTGCAAACGTAAGCTTGCTAGAGCAGCAAGAATGACAATACATGTTACAGGCTGCTCAGGCCTCACCAGCTGATGCATGTCTGTGTCTTGTGCTACAACAATTTGCACAATGATTTGCCTTATGTAAATTTCGACTACAGTTGAGTCTGTCAGTATTTTACAGTGGAGCTGTTAGAACCTCACTGGGCTTCTCTTGATGTCCACAGCTTTGCCGAGCTGTGTGAGAAAGCTGAGAGTGAAAGTAGAGTATAAAAATAGCATAGCGCAGCATAGTGACGCGGGGAGGGTGGTAAGAGCCTAGCAGGGAAGAAGGAGCGGCGCGGACCACAGGTGGTGTGACGGCATTGTTCTCCAATAAAAACCTGTGCGCTTGCTTTAGCAGTGTTCTTTCTCGCAGTGGAAAAAAAAGTTTGTGGCTCTGCTATTGCAAACACTAGAGACCACCGGAACTTGGCAAAGCCTAGCAAAAGTTAGACCAAGTGTGCGGTTTGGCTCTACCTTACTGGCCTTCCCCCAGCTCTGCTGGTCTCCGGTGTTTGCGATAGCAAAGCCACGTATAATTTTTTGGTGACTTCGGATCACACATTTTCCCGGCTGTAGTATGTTTTTTTCACAATTTGTTTCCAATACTTGTGAATGAAGTTCTACTCTATATTGATCAGTATTGAGGAGACACTGCATGTTATATGAGACACATGTCAGTTCTGTCCGATAGAATAGCAGACCTTCTTATTTTGCAAGAACCTTCAGCATATATGTAACCATTGCATGCCTCGGTGATTGCATATATAAGATTGTGCAATCTTGACACACACAAAAAAATAAATGTTTCCCCCATTTTTGTGACAGCCATCCACACCGCAGCCATTGAGATGCTCATGGGTGCCGAGCATGGCCTGAGCACAAGCCGCAAGCCGGCCATCATGGCTGATGCTGCGTATGCCATCCTGACCAAGCCGAGCCAGTCTTTCACTGGCAACTTTTGCATTGACGAACGACTGCTGCGTGAGGAAGGCATCAAGGACTTCGATCAGTATTCATGCGTGCCTGGTGAGTTCAGCCTTTGTCAAAGTGCCCCCATAGAAGAGCTCTGCTCAAGAGTTCCAGTATTAGCTTAGTCCTAGAGCTAGTTCTAGCATAGCAGGAAATGCAAGGGCTTAATTTTAGTCTTGCGTGACACACACTGAGTGTGCTCAGTACAAAGCCAACCCCGGGGCTGTTGCGTGCATATGCTATTTGCTGGAATTGGCATCCTATGGTAATGCACATGATTGAAGCAAGTCAAAAGTGGATGCTGTCCGCTTCAGGTCCCTTGAGTCACTGTGCTGTGCTGTTCAGCTCATTAGTTCCCAGCTGGTGCTTGTATTTGCTTTAGATTTGTGTCATGATGCTTAGACAGCAAAGTATTAGTTACAATAGACAGGAAAAGGCAGTGCCCCCTGTGGCACCAAGAGCATTATGCAAAATGTGAGCGCCAGTTTCGGTTTTGGGCGCCACATTCTGCGTAGCTAAATATTGCAGTCACCGTAGAGTGCCGCAACAAGCCCTCTCACCATCGAAACACTTGGAAAATCTGTACTCCGATTGGTCTCTGTGGGTGACATTGCTACAGGTGCCTGGGCATGGGGATGTGAGCAAGAAGGTTAAAGAAAAACTGCTGGAGTAGAAACAATGTTCCGAAGGTGAAGCCGCACAGGAAGGGCGCAATAAAGCTATAAATTAAACAATAAAAAATGTCGAAGAAGCGCTTTTCACACACTTCCCATGTGTTAATCAACCTCCTTTGTTAATCATAGCTTATCTACATGTATCTCTGTATTACCGGCTTTAGTGTGAAATCTGAATATCCTGGCATATTGTATTGGGAAGGACGTCATCGATATCCAGAAGAAATTTTTATTTTCTTATTAGCCTAGCATTACAATAGAGCCAATTCAATCTGTAAGCGGAGATCGCCTGACAAGGCTCTATTTCAGGTGAAGGAGGGGCAAGCATTGGCTTCACCTTTCCTGGTAAGAAGCTACAGGGGAGCTTCCACTCCAGCAGTTTTCCTTTAACCTCCTTGGATGTGAGCCAGCCCGAGCTCGCGGCACCCTTCCACCTGCACGAAATGTTTGACACTGTCTATGCACACTAGCCCTATGCACAGAAATGCGCAGGGTCATCAGCCAATGTTTCTTTAGTTTCTTTCACGGGCTTTTCGGCTACACTTGCCAATGCAACCACTGTTCTTTGAGAAATCTCTAAGGGGCCATCCACCCGCGAAACATACAAAAGGCTTGTAAACATTGTTACACAGCTGCTGTAATCAACCGTGGTTGCGTAGCATTTACGTATGTGAAAATGTGTGTTATCTTGCGTGCTCTTAAAGATATAAAAGCTTATTCGCAGATATCCCTAGCTGTTGCCAGTGCACACTAAGGTGTATTTTTCAGCTCACGTTTGAAGAGTGCTAGAATAGCAGGTAACGTTCACATGCAATCCATTGGTGGCCCCCAGCAAACTGGTCAAAATGTACGGAAAAACACATTAGCAAATTTTCGGTATCCTGAACAGCATGAGGCATGTTTAAGTGCATAACACAAATGGCTAAGAGCCCTATGAGAAATTGTTGACGCAACCAATCACTTTAAACGTGATTGCTGTGCTGCTGGAATGGCTCCGTGCCTATGACCAGCTGAAACGCAACAAAGTAGTAGCGTGAGACCTATGCCATGTTCTGATGGAGTGCTGCTGTCTTCTCAGCAGCATCTTGAAGTTGTGCGTTTTATGTGTTTAGTAAAAGCATGCCATGGCTCGCGAGTTTTGCTGCACGTACCTGGCAAGCAAAAAGCGAGTGCCGGAGCGTGGATGCGCTCGGCGCACCAACTGTGGGGAGATGTACTGGCTACGTAACCAGCACAGAATTTTGTGACCACTAGGGTGACGCTTCATTTTCTGACATGCTGTGCTATGGTAAGCTAAGACAGTAGAACAAAGGCTTAACTCCAGTTAGACGAGGCACGTCCTACCCAGGTGTCTGCAAGCGAAGCAGACGACATGGTCCCCACCCTCAAGATTCCCATAATGCCTTACCGGCAACTGCTTGAAGGCGTGCGCCACTTTCTAAAGTTGTCTATTGGGCACTGTTTCCAAAATCTGCTTTTGATTTTTTGGCTGCTTAGGCTTAATGAGAGGCTGTAGTAGCTGCAGATTAGCTCTAAGATTTCGCAGCATGCACTACAGCACTGCACAGGCCATTCTTTCAAGCCAGGGCTCGGCCAGAGCCTGGTGCCTTCAAACCTGGCCCACACTTGGCCCAGGCCTGAAATATCTGGGCCCGAAAGATTTTGGCCTGATTCGACCCATTAGCCCTTCAGCCTAAATGAAGCATGGTCAAGTTCTCGGTTATTATAAGGATGCTAGCCGAACGGACCCAGATGATTATTTCATTATTCAATATGAGAGCTAACGCAGTAGCCGCTACTCCAAGGCGGCTGCTTATGGCGTGGCCACGCAGGCCCTATCATGAAATTGATCTGTGATGGGGACAGAGTCTAGGTGCGACGAGGGCTGATAGCCCTCATCATAGCGCAAGAGAGGAGCCTGGTTGCCTTATGACACACTTGCCAGCGTTCACACACACCAGCGCACCATGCATATCAGAAGCCATGTGCATGCTTCGCAGTGGTGGCACTACATGGCTCCGAGTGTTCTTGGGAAAGAGCAGAGGAGTCCCGCCTCATACATAGCTTGTTTTGGCGGTGGCAATACGTTGTGTCGCTATATTAATTCGATGCTGATGTGTTACGGTCAACAGGCGTCGTAAGATGGGTTTTTTTCATTTGCCTTGTTGCCTTGGCTATAGCTTTGGCCTGTGCACAACAAACTTTAGTTGGAAGCCAGAACATGTGTCATATGTTCCCTTAATCTTAATCCCGTTTTGCACTGTCTGCAATAGTATGTTGTCGTAATAACAAGCCCGGCTAACCACCATTTTGAAGTGTAGCAGATGCTTTCACTTCCGCATAGTTTTCCTACTTCTTGAACTGAGCACACGAACTACTACTTTCTCATTGCGATGCAGGCTCCAAGCTGCAGCCAGACTTCTTCATTCCGGACGATGTACTTGCCGAGTTTGACCAGGAGCAGGTGTCGTCACTTGGTATTGGCACCGGTGCAGCACCGCCGCCGTCAGCATCAGCTGCTTCTTCTGGTAGCCCCACTGCTGATGGTGTCGACGGCATCGTGCAGAAGATTAGCCAGAAGCTGAGCCCTGAGCTCGTCACTCAGACGGGAGGACTGTTTCTCTTCCAAGTCAAAGGTTAGCCTGTTGCTCATTTCTTGGGATGGGTGCGGCAGTAAATTGCTTTCTCCTTTGGTAATGTGCCAGACACATGTTCTGTGCAAGAAAGGGTCATGATTTCAGCAGCGCATCCTTATACTTTGAGTCCATTGTCATCACTTCCGTCATCTTGTGCAATAACTAATACAGGAAAGGGGCGTTTTCAATCGCTCTTCAGTTTATCATTTCCAGCTCTGCATGCACCCAGCCAATATAATTGTGAATTTTCTCACTTCATCACTCTGTTTTATTTTGCACTGCTTTGAGAGGGCTTTCGCCAGCTTTTGGCATTGCAAACAAACAGTTGTGATGCATAGATCATACTGTGATAATTGTATGTTCAAAATGCTGCACCTTGTGTAGACGTTCAGTGCTCCAGTTCACTTTGCATATACAGTCGAACCCGGCTATATCGAACTCGCCAAAAAACGCCTATCAGTTCGATATAGAGCATAATTCGATATAAGCCTGCTAAATAATTGGATGTCATAAAAGCACATACCATTTATAAAATCACTTTTATTGATGAAACTAGCTTAGTTTCGCACGAAGTAGTCCTGCATTTTCTTCTGCTTGGGCAATTTCGCTGCGTGCGAGGCACGCACTTTTCCTCTTCGTTTAAGGAGTCCGAGCAGCTGAGGCCGCAACATTCCGCATTCGCGCAGAAGCACCGGACTAGTGCGAGCGCACCAATCACTTCGGAGGATGTGGGCCAAAGACGGTCGTTGCTTTCGTCGTTGTGCCCATTTTCACTTGTGCTCGGCACGATGTCGGCAATGTAGTCTTCGTTTGAGGGCTCTCCCGTGGCCCCGACACCATCGTTTGCGCTCACAAACTCGTCCACCGTTGATTCGTCAACAGCTTCCGGAAATTCTGACAGCTCGCTCCAAACTTCGTCAACAACGGCAACGGCTTCGTCGCAATAATCAGAATTTACAGTCATCACCGAGCACGCGAAAGTCGGTACGGCTGAAGCTATTTTGGATGAACCGCTCGTACACGGCCGTGCGTACGCGTCGGGCGCCACAGGCACTACGGGCACCGGGTCGCGAGTTAGGCCGCTTTAGCCCTAATTTCCCCCTTCAAAATCGTGCCGAGAGTGCACCTCGGAATCTTGTACGTTGCGGGGACATCCGACTTGTCACCGCGTTCGACCCGATTTATGATTTCGAGCTTCACGGCGAAAGGCGAATTCTGCCGCTTCATCACGGCAACACTGCGGGAGAAGGCGCACACAATGAATCAGATAAGCAGCGGGACAACTCGCACTTTCGCCATCTTGCACGACGAGAGCACAAGTTCCTCTGATTGGCTGTCTGAGCAAGCGCTGCGGGCGGGCGGGCCAGGATCATTTTTTGTAGGGGGGTGTCGGCGGCTCCGAGGTAGCGCGGTCACGTAGGGAGAGCGGTTGGATGGAGCCGCGCCGCCGGGTTTTCCCGACACCACGAGGGAAAGCCAACTTCCGGGGGCACTTTCCGCCGCTTGACGTTCGATATATCGGGAGTCGCTACTAGTTTTGTTCGATGTAAGCGTAATTTTTGCTATATATACTCATTGTAACTATACCGTGTCCAGAAATTGTTCGATATATGGAATAATTCGATGTAAACGAGTTCGATATAGTCGGGTTCGACTGTAGCAACAAGGGCTGTCTTATCAAAGGCTTGCAGTGCTCCACTGGCATGCTGATGAAATGCTGATAAGTTGAGTGATTACCAACAAAATGAGAAGAGCTAGTACTTGGTAATGATACATTTCATTATCTATTCTTATTGCAGTCGACTTCTGCCAATTGATCCAGATGGGACCGACAAAACTGGTCTAGTTATCCAAGTCAAGTGAAGCAAAAAGCAGAAAAAAACGCCAGAAAATGCTGTCGATTCACTTGGTAGTATTGCTTTCAAAATAAGCTTCGCCGCAATACAGCTGTGTTATGCGGTAAAGCATATAAATAGGGTAAAGATGCCATTATTACTGGACATAGAACATGTTCCTTAATTTACACATGCACTTGCACCATTTACAGTTACAGTACGAGCATCGAGATGCCTAAGAAGTTTACTGGCAGGCCTTCAGAATTCTAGATAGACCCCCACTCTTCTTGTGCACTTTTAACGTTCCCTCAACATTGAACGTTCCCTCAATGTAGAAACAGCTCCGAATGACTATGAGTGTGTTTATTAGGTGTATAAGTGCTCATACTGTGACCAGAGATCGCGCGTGTGCACGTTAATAATTCAGAAGCGCAAACTATGTCCCGTAACGGCCCCGTTGCAGTTCTATGCTTCACCGCATAACACTACTGTAATGCGGCGAAGCTTACCAGTAAAGTTAGGATTATTTGGCGAAGGCGAATTTTTAGATCGTCATAACGGAAGTTTGGGCGCATAGAGATGTATAGGCGCCAGCCAGAACCTTCGGTCAGGATTGCGTTAACCGAAAATTTGAATTAACCGGAGTCGAATGAACGGGAGTCTACTGTATTTGTCAAGCTGAGTGCCCAATCACGGTGATAATGGCAACATGGCTTAATCTGAGCCAATAATAAAGTCAGAAAAAGAATGAAAAAAAGAAATCTATCATTATAAAGTGCAGTCCCAACTCATGGAAAGCTCCTGATGGCACATCACGGCTGCAGTTAGATGGCGCTGCATGTACTAAAGCATCGTCCCTCCACATACAAGCCAACTGTTTACTTTTGGCATTTCATTCCGGCTAGTACACAACATACCACTAACGTGCACTGCGCTGCATGGTAATCAAACATGCAGGAGCATGCTGTGTGCACAGTGTGAAAGATTGCGGGAGTCAGTAGTGTTGGTAGAATTCGGCGTGAGGCAGCAGTGATAAGAGAGCATGCGTAGCCACTGACTTATCAGTGCAGCCAATTTCGGACGCTCTCAGGTAGCTGTCAGCGCGTGGGAGTTTTGAGCTGCTGCATCCAATGTTTACTAGCAGCGTGGGCACTTCCAGATTTTGGCAGGATGCTCGTTGGAAGTACAGTGCAGTCCACTTATAACGATATCGAGAAAGACGAAAAATATGATCGTTATAACCGATGATCGCTATATCTGGACTGCAGTTACCAAAAAAAAAAAATTTTTAAACGCGTTTGCGCTCTTTACCTTTGCAGCTCTGAACTCGAATTCGCTACTTGCTCTAAAGAATAGATGATGTGTACAGTAGGCCGTGAAAAACAAACTTTATTTCTAGCGCCAATGACCGTGTCAAGGATTAGGCGCGCCGAAATAGTCCGAAATCTGCACTTGCTTTTGCGGCAGCTTCAGCTTCACAACCGCGGTGTGCATGGATTCCAGCTGCTGCGCGAACACTGGCGGCAATCCTTTAGCATGCATAAAATCAATTAAGGAGTCGATCGACGACAGTGCACTTTGCGTGGACATCGTGGTCGGGGTCAAGGTGCCACTGTCGATCTCGTTGTCACTGTCGCTGATGCCGTCGCCACCGTCGCACAACTTTGCGTCTGTCGAGACAGCACATCTTCGGCGATCGCCTCGTCGGTGACCTCATCGCAGAACGAGGCAGCACTGTCTGCAGTCAAAAACTCCTCCTTCGACACACCACCTGTGTCACCAGTAGGAACGAGCTCCCAGAGCTCGGTTATGTCAGCGAATTCCACCGGGTCGGTCTCAGCGGGTTGGGGAAGTTCGTCCTTACGCACAAAGCCCGCCTTCTTGAAGCAATTGGTGATGAACCACTGGTAAAGCGCCTCTTCAACATCGGCGTACAAAGGGTCTCTAACCCCTTTTCCGCTGATCGGAATGGCCGCTGATAGCTCCTGCCTTCACAATCGCGGTGCTCCCGGTTTTCAAGATGATTGATATCGTTAACTGAACGAGCTCATACCTTGAAGCCGCATTGAGTCCTGCAAAATATCCATCTTCGTGTCAAGCGACACAGCTTTGCGCTTTGTCGACGCCATCTTCGAACTGGGTTGAACCGTTGGTTGCACGCTGCTTCGGTGGCGTCAGCCTGCTATCGCGAGAGAGACGCGGGACGGGCGCCACCGCGCCGCTTTGCTTGTCGCTTCTTTTTTTCTTTCTCTCTCTATCGGAGCGACTGTGGCCGATGCGCATGAAGCAGCTAGCGCCATCTTGTGGCGCGCTGCGCCAACGTTGGCTGCGCCTACTCGTGCGCGGGCGGGGCGAGACGCGCTGCGCGGTAATGGCGGCAGATACGAACTTACGGAGGTAAACATCGCCTCGTCTCGACATCGTTCGTTTCAGGGAACTAAGCAACGCAAACGTTGCGATTATTTGGCACGGAAAGCGCCGTCCAGACTGCAAAATTTTGATCGTTATATCCGATATGCGGTGAATAACCTATCGTTATAAATGGTTTTCTTCCCCATAGACCTAATGCATAAAATGACACTCTCATGTCGACCCATCGTTATAACCGATATATCGTTATATGTGGTATCGTTATAAGTGGACTGCACTGTATTGTGTTGGTGACAGGTCGCAAAAGTTGTACTTGTTCCAAGCAAATTTATACATTTAAACCTCGATATAATGCAGTCGGTAAAATCATCAATTTGCTTCATTATGTTCAAATTTCATTCTATTGAAGTTCGCCCTTTTATGCAAATAAGTACAGTCACCAATGGATTTTTCTTTAGGGCAATCGAAAAAAGCAAGTTTGAATGAGAAAACAATTCATTTTGATAAAATTTGGGAGTCGCCGACAAATGATACGATTTCATGCCAGGTACATCGACGATATCTTCTCAGTGGCACGAATTAAGCGAAGCCAGCTGCGCTTTTGCGTGCACTCCGCCCCCACAGCTCGTAGCGTCGCCCGCACTGGGACGACGCTATCAGCAAAAGTGACAGCAGTGGGGAGCAAATACCTCGCCTGCCTCTCACTCCAACAAGTCACAGAAACTAGAGATTACGCAACCTCCAATGCTAAGTGCACGATAAGACGGCTTACATGGTGCCACGCCGTCTCGGCACGCCAACTCTTTGCACACATAGCAGATTACCTACAAATCGGGGTGTGCGGCTGCAGATACACTCAGTCCTGCTTTCAGCCATGTGCACCCATGGCCGAGATGCACGCCAATATCGAGACGTGTGCCAACTTACCCCCCACTCTGACCTCCCAGCCCTCTTGCACATTTTATCGCATTATCATGAGCTTGCCCAGGAAGGTGGCACTTGTGAAGTCACCATCTTTCTTTTCTCACCCTCGCACACTTCCACTCGCACCTAAAGCACACAATGTGCGGGGCCCGATAGGATCTTATCGCACTTAGACTTTATAGAGAACATCTCGAGGCTCCACTTCAGCGGTCACTCTTGTCGCGCGGTGCACGATTAGACAGGTGCGTTTGCAAGCAGCTGCTTGTAATTCAATCATTTGACCATCTGCGTCCGCAGAAGTTTCCATTTATTGTCTCGGCATTCCTTTGTGGCGGCAGTGAAATTTCGTTAAACTGAAGTCGCATACAAACACTGTTATATTGAGGTTCTAACAACATAGTATTTAGAAGTGTAGTCCCAACTGGACAAGAGGGTATGAAAAGGTAAATACTTTGCTATATCGAGGATTTCGTTATGTTGAAGTTTAACTGTACTGACAATTGTGTTCCTGAACGAGGTGAAATTGGCAACACCAAAGTTTCTGAAAAATTCACCATAATTTAAAAACAATGTGCTTTTCCATGTTTGCTGCTACTTGTGTACTGCATCTGAAGGTAACTCTTCGTTGATAAAGTGCATGTGTAACCCTCAGAAGGTGCACGGTCAAGGCAAGGCTTGGGGAGAAAATATGCTGTTGACAGACTGATAAACTCTTTACTCCTTTCTGCACATCTGCACAGGTGGTGATGACTTCTTCGTGGATCTCCGAACGGGACAGGGCAGCGTGGGCAAAGGCCAGCCCTCAGAAGGCAACTCGCCCGACGTCGTCTTCACCATGGACACCGACAGCCTGCTCAAGATGTTTGCGGGCAGCCTGAAGCCAACAGCAGCCTTCATGAGTGGCAAGATGAAGATCAAGGGAGACATGGGAAAGGCCATGAAGCTTGAAAAGCTGATGGGCAGCCTCAGGGCCAAGCTCTAGAGACCAAGCAGGTTCCTCTTCCGTTTGGCACCAGTATCGACACGTTCGCCACCTTTGATCCACGCAGCCATGTGGAGGAAGAATGACCAAGGCTAGACACAGACAGTGCCCCCCATCTCTGGAAGGTCACAGGAGAAGTCGATTTTTCAGCCAATTCGGCATGGAGACCAGGCTAACATCTGCTGGATCAAATGTTGAATGTGTTCTCACGTTTGCGAAACTCCTGCACATTGTGTATTTACAGCGACCTTGAGAGACGTGGTGAGAAGCTGCAATTACGTGCAGTGGGCTACATCATGAGTGTACGAGGGTGGGAGCTTTCTGATCAACTTGTGCCGAGGGTCTACTTCACCAGGAAAGTGGATGACATAGAAGCTTTATATAACAGCGAACTCTGTGAATGTTGTACTTTACCAATGAGATTTGATTTCGCTTTCCGGTTTGGGTTCTTCAGATATTTAAACGATCCTGCAAGTGGTTATATCCAAGTTGTTGGTTGGTGTGGTGCAAAGTTGTTGAACGAAATAGTAGGTAATCTTGCGTGGCTGAACGACTGTCGGGAATGAATTCTGTTGCCTGTTACTTAGAAACGTTGACTTTGCTCAATAGGCTGCACATTCCATCTGCTCTACACTAATGGAATTGAATGCATTAATTCTAGTACTCTCTATTGAAAGATAAATCGCAGTTTTTTAGAAAATAAATTGCATTATTCAAGGCCTGCATTTTCATTTGCTTGTTTCATGAGCTGTTTCACAGTGTCCTTATTTTTTACCTGAGAGCACTAGATTACTTTACACATAGAACATTATGGTGGTTTTCTACTCTTGCTGCTGTGCAGCTTGTACTATGCATCGCTTACAAATGGCAGTTGTTTTTGACATTAAAGCTGTTAGTGTACTGAACACATTCATGTGCCTTACTAGAGCTGTTGATATGCCTTTTAGAATTGTTCTGCCATGCAACAAGGAATTATTCTATGGTTTGCATAACACCTTGTTGATTATTGCTAACGATGTTTGATAAACTTGGGTGTCTTACAGTGATGATGAATCACTGTTAGTGTAATAACACATGCACGTGGTATGCTGGTGAACATTGAAAGCCATTAAGGCATGGCCACACTAGTGCATAAATATGCACAGATAGTTAGTTGCTTGCGTCAAAGGTAACAATGGAGGCATGACTACACACTGGCCATCTGCTGCTCTGCTGCAGTAGTCACATGATAAGGTTTGTAATTAATGCATTCTCCACTGCGATCAGTGACAATTCCAGGCAGGGTTGATAGAGAGCAATGTTTTTGTGTGCCAATCGCCCGTGTGACCAAAGAAAATGCTTTCCGTTGGCCTCACCATCTGGCTATCTGCAGCATGTTGTCAACCATGCTCCCGAGAGCGATTTGTCATGTGGAGCAGAACGTTTGCTTCTTCTCAGCCTTTATGATGTGTGCCACAATCATGTGGTGCACGTATTTTCTCACAGATGTGGCTATACCTTCACAGGTGGCGTATCCCGAGTTCTGTAGCTTACAGTGACAGTTTTGTTTGCATGTGTGATGCATGCCAACAAAAAAATTCACCATTAGTTGGTGCACGTGGTTCTTCAAGGAATAAATCAATTGTGTGTGAAAGACATACAGTAGTGACTACCACTGTCGGTGCTTGCTTATACTTTTTTTTTACCTTTTATTACCTTTGCTGCCATTGTTGCTGGGGTTTTTTTTTTTTTCTCGTACGTTTAGCAAATTTTTTTAAATGCTTGTTTTTCCTTGTGTAATAATTACGTAGCTTCCAACTCCTTAAAAATGACAATTCTTGATATGTTGCAGTATGCTTGAGATAAATGATGTCAAACTCTACTGAATTGTGGTGCGAGCTCTGGATGGATATCCGTTTGTGTGAATGCATTTTTCTAGGCATGTTTGGTATACAGTCCGTGTAGTGCTTGCACTTGTGGGATGATACAATTTCAGGTTATTACTTAATATACCTTAACATTGTTGCTGCCACACTTACTTAGCATTAACCTCACACAATCAAGACCAATTTGAAGCCTTCCAACAAGTCATCTCTCACAGTCAAGGTGTAGCCTTGGCACACAACATGCAGTCATTTATAAATATCACTACTGCAATTAATATATATATTTTTTTGCTTATCGGTCAGTGAGCAAAGGACATACTCTGATTAGGTGGTACTTCAAATTTCAAGTTAATACCATCACTACATTAAACAGGACTCGCACGCTCTGCGCATAGGGGAATAAAATGCTGATAATAGCAATGAGTGGCGCACACTGGTTCATAATTTTGAGACTCATTTTAATTGATGTTTCTGTGAAATTACTACCCTTAAGATTATCGTAGCTCTGCTTGCGTGCTAGTGATTTTGTCAACACGCATCACTGAAGAGAGGCAAATATCTTGCATAACGGTGCACTTCTGTTGCACGCTTGGAAAACTGCTGTTTAACACGAGCACCTTTTGCACAAATGTTCTGACGATGGGCGCATCATGCCACATACTTAGTGGGCAAATGTGCTTTTGTACTTTCGTACACAGGGGAAGACAGACTGCATTTCAGGGATAAACCTCGTACTTGGGCTGAAACTGTGCAATGGCAAGTCTTGGCAGCATTTACTAAGCGCTTTGTGTTGGCATCGGCAGTGCTCCCATCGCATAGATATTGCAGCTCGAGCTGCCTTTGGGAACCTCGAAAGCACTGAATTACTTGGCTACCAAAGATACGAGGCAGCCTAACCGAGTACAAGAAGATGTATGTAGCCTTTATTTGGGAGCACGTAAAAAGTACTAATGGCTCTTCAGATGTAGAACAATGGTGTAATAAATCTGGGTTGTACATATGTAACATATTCTTGTTTTTCTTGCATGCATGGTATACTTATACAAGGTCTGTTGCAGAGGTAATGAGACTGCACTTGTTAACACACGGGACAGCGTTGACAAATGCACTCTATTGAGTTAGTTCCCTCGGAAAGCTACACGCCATCGCAGGCGTGCCTGCTTGTAGCAAGACTGTTCCAATAGCTGATCAAAAGTGCTGGCCAGTTGTTGCAGTGGCACGTTTAGAACACCTGTTGCATCAAATTCATGTGCTCTGGCAAAACCACCAAAACAAGGTGGAACTCCACTATCCTGGTAACTCCAGAACCGTATCGGCACCCACACTCCCTCGACTCCCTGCTTTGCAGGAGCTCTTGTTTCAATTGCGTAGTTTCTGGTAGTGCATTGTGCCTCCTTGTACTAAAAAAAGAAAAAATGCTTATTCACGTAGTTGATTGCCCATTTAAATTCTGCCATTGGAATTAGGCAACAGACTTGAGAACATTGGATAGCTGAGTGTTCCACAGTGATCTCAGTTCAGGACCCAATGGTAGTTCCAGGGACATACTCAGTAGCTTCGAAATCTTTTATAAAGATTAGCAAGTGACGCAGTGTCCCATTGGACTTGTGAGAATCGTTCAGTCGGCTGGACATCACTTTCCCGATGTAATGATGGGAAGGAACGGAACATGCATGTAAAACAGCGAACAGCTCACAATCTGTAGTGTTTATATAGTATTTTTGCTAGAGCTTTGTGAATATCACCTTTTTTGAATACGAATAGTAAGTATCGAATAGTTAGATGCAGGTGCACATACAAGGGACATTCCGAAAGTAAGTTTCATTATTTTCACACACAAACCGTTTTGCCAAAAAAAAAGATGCACCATGGCACCATGAACTATACACCTTGCGCTATTTTTCCACATGGTCGCCACCCACATTCAGACATTTGTCGTGCAATCAGTTTGTAGAAACCACTGTGGTAAAACTAAATGCTCTGCGATGCAAGGCCCGAGACATGACCTCTTCACCATACACAATCTGTAGGCGTGTATGGCGTCCCTCACGCCTAGTCCCACATGCCCATTCACATCGGATAACAGCACGCACTTCCATTGCCGATCACACTGTCGGCACACATCTGTCTGCCACCGTGATTTGTGCTCGACTAACCTCAGGCACGGTGGTCTGCTGCTACTCTATCTTCTTCAGCGCTCTGAACATGCGTCATTCCTCCTCCGCTGACGTCATTCCTCCTCCTCCGTCGTTGAGCCAGCAACGGGTGTGGATTCTTATGGCGATTGTTTGTTTCACCTGGTGCACCATATTCGCTTTAAAAGAAATGACAAAACTTGCTTTCAGAATATCCCTTGTATTTAAAGAAGGAATGTTTATTTTGGCATAATTAGGTGCGATGCCTGTACTGACTGGAGAGACAGCCAACTATCACAGATTAAGATCAATTTTAAATGCAATATTTATAATTGTCATCAAAAGAACTGCTCGAATAGCCTCTGAAAATCTTTAGAGCCTGGTTGTAAACAAGCTTTAAAGACTAAATAATTGGTTGAAATTTTTTTTTAAAGTCGGAAGTTGTGCAAGAAGAAAAGGAAAAGCTCCGCGCTATTCACAACTTTTGGCAAGGATAGGTACTAGCTTAAAATTTTGGAGATAGCTTCTATGGTCATATGTTGAACTTCACTGCAATGCACAAGCGTAACCACGATGTTGGCCTGGCTTCGATTCCTCGTTTGGAGCTAGATTGTTTTTTTTTCCCCTTTTAGTGGGATATCAATTAAATGGACCACAGAGTAACATATGCAAGAGTGCCAACTCGCATATCCTACAATGCATTTGGCGCAGTCAACTAATCTCCCAGCTATAACAGCCGCCGGTGTTCCACCATGCTCTCTGCCTCCGTTCGCCCCTTTTTTATCGGAGCTTTGCAATGTTCCCTCCTCCCTTTCTTCCTTCCTTACATGTTTGCGCCAAATATTCGCGCCGTTCGGCAGTGAAGAAACGAACTTACCAAGAACTCATTCAGCTATCAAAATATTAAGTGGCCAGATGGCGTGCTTTTGCTATAGTTGCCATAGAGTTTCCTACAATAAGTAATTGTATGCTACTCTATGGTAGTTGCCACTTGAAGCAGTACATAATTGTGGCACGTTCTTCGATAGTGATTGCAACAAGTGAAGATACGATGAGCCAATTTCCAAGAGTGAAAAAAGTATATTGTGTCGGTGAAGTTACTCATTGCTTTTATACTAGCGGAGGTGGAGGCAATAACAGCACGCTCTCTGGGCATTGCAGAAGCCGCACATTGGATTGTGATGATGCTTTGTTTGCATTAAGCTATATACAGGGTGTCCCATTTATCGTGCACCAAGGTTTAAAAATATGCAAATGCCATGTAGCTGGTCAGAACCAAGGTAATGTTGTTTGCCATCGCTTGGAGATACTCTGTTTATTTTTTGTATTCTGCCTAATTGTGTAATTAGTCTTAATCAACTTCTTAAATATAATTATATGAAAAATGTCAATGAGAAAATGACAGCCAAGCTTTTGAAAACCGCCATGGTAGGTTATTGGCTAAGGCACTGTGCTGCTAAGCACGAGTTTGCGAGACCAAATCCGGGCCACGGCAGCCGCATTTCGATGTGGGCAGAAAGGCAAGAACACCTGTGGGCTGAGCCTTGGGTGCTCACCAAAGAACCCCAGGCATTTAAAATTAATCCATAGTGCCCCAGTATGGTGTGCCTCGTAATCGCATCGTTTCACAGCGGAGCTGCACATGGCTAGGGTACCATAGAATTTTCTTGTCCGCACACAACTATCATCATCAATGGCTCATACCCCTGTAAGCACTCGCCCCATAAGCAAGCGAAAATGCAATGGCTCACAGGCCCCGTAAGGCAGAAGCTACAAGCACACAGCAAAGTGTAGCGAACAGTGCTTACATTATTTCAAGTCACACATACAACATACCTAACAGCATGTTGAAAACTGTCATCATCAATGGCTCACATACCCCCGTAAGCAATGGCTCATATACTCCTTTAAGCAATGGCTCATATATACTCCTGTAAGCAAGCAAAAAATGCAATGGCTTATGGCCCTGTAAGGTTTATGGCTACTCATGTTGCATGGGTTAGATGTGATGACACTACACCTGTGGTAGTTGTCGGTGATTTCAATATGAATGTGTAACCCTGAAATCTGTCAACTGGGAAATTGATTTTTTTTAAATGCAAATATGCACACACCAGAAGAGCAGCAGTAATCTAAATTGTGGTCACTATGTTTTTTAATTTCCATGCAAATTTGTCCATTAGAACAACAGCTTTTTCTCTTTGAACGTCACATTATACTGTACTGCCTTACTGTATAGGCTCTATGCCCTGTGAGAACCTGTTATCTCCCCTTGTTTGGCTGGTTGTGTAGTGCCATTTATTTCGCAAGTATACAGTAATCATTAGGAATGCTTGTACAAGTCACTGTCAACATACGCGAGAGGCAAAATTTCAAAGTTGCTGAAATTTGCATTCATGTAAAGAGATTGTGTAATCTTTGCTTGACATCCTTGTAGTGTTTTTACGCACACTCTTGCAAAGTAGATGCCACCAGACAACACGCGAATGAATTATAGCACAGACACTGGCTCACTAGTACACATACATAAACAGAAAAAGGCGGTGCACAAGGACAGGAATTTGCAAGAGTAACACCCACACTGTTCTGTATACTGTTACTCTTTCAGTGTATATATTATCTGCATTTAAAAAGAAATTCCTATTTGGCAGCAGTCATCTTCAATCTTTACTGAGCACTTACTGCATATAGTGCAGCTTATTCTATCACTAGAGCTCTTGCCCCATTTCAGCTATATATGTAGGCACTGCTGGCTTGTGCAAACGTTAGTTCCGCACGTGCCATTAAGAGTGTGTGCACATGTCAGAAAGCAATTATATCAGGAATTACGGTACCAGGGGGCTAAAACAGGTACACATCTTTTGTTAGTAAAAGCAGCAACAGCAAATGGTGAACTGTCACACAATAAAGCCTAATTTCAAACAGACAAAATATTGACTGCATGGTGTACTGAAACTAGGTGAGCAGTGGTTCAACTCTTGATCACACAGAAACTACAAGAATGCATGACTGAAAACACAGTGTAGTATGACAAAAAAAAGGCAAGTGATGAATAACTGAGTATAAACTACATCTCAGAAGTAAACATGCATGGTAAAAACGAATTTGTTGAAAATAGTGAATTAAGAGAAAAAAATAAGACACCAACACGAATGGTATGACGTGGCACAAGATCTTACTCGAGAAAGATCACTCCACAGCAAAGACGTTATGAATCGGATAATAAACACGAGTGGCATAATATATTTCAGACACCTTGACTAAATAACACGAATATGTTAAAATGATAAATATTCTGAGATTTTTATGAGCCAAAACCACGATATGATTATGACGCACACCATAGCAGGGAAACTCTGGAGTAATTTTTGACCACCTGGGGTTTGTTAACGTGCACCTGATGCAAGGTACGCGTTTTTGCATTTCACTCCCATCAAGATGTGACCGCCGTGGCTGGGATTTGATCGTGCGCCTTCGGGCTTAGCAGCATCAACACCAAAGACACTGCACCACCATGGCAGGTTATCACAAAAAATTGCCTTGCAAAGTAAGCTTAAATGGCATCACAGATGAGACAGTCTGACATAGAACTCACTGTTGACAAAATGCAAGAGAAACAAGATACCATGCATACAATCAAAATAATGGACCAGTTAATTTCCTTCGGGTAAAAAGCAATATTTCGCGCACGTTCGCACATAACGCCATATGCTTAAGCAAAAAGTGTAAAAATTATACTGCTACTCACTCACTCACCACACAGCTAAGCACTGAAGTGCACATCACGCACAAATATGCTGCTGCAACTATGCTATTTAAATTGAAATAATTTGTCTCTCTCAACAGTTCCTAAGGCATACATGACGGTATGCATAAAAATTGCTAAAACACATAAATAAGTCACATTTGCTACATGACATCATCAGGACAGGTACAGAGACGAAGGTGTTTGTCAATATTGTTTCTGAAAAGTTGCAAGTTGCAATGTAAGGAAATTTTGGCATCAACATCAAATTTGCTACAGTAATTAACTAATAGTACAATTGTTGAACTACACAAGCCACACAGATTGTGCAACTTGGACTGAGCCCAATTTTAAAATTGGGAGAGGCTCCTTCTGAACATAACTAGCTATACTTCGCTGCCGGTTACACATTATATTTAGCATAAGTGAATAAAAAATATCATGATGCTAAAATGGATGGTTATCACTTGGCATATGATCTAATGTGAAGAGAATCACTAGGCTGCAAAGGAAGGCACAAGTGATAGGAAAAATTTGAGACGGATAATGTATTAGATAGACTTTGGCTAAAGACACCTATATGTGTTGGCAAAATTAGAAATATCACAAATTGTCTACTGGGCACTTTTACTGTCACAAAGTAAATGTAGATGTCGCACTTTGCCGAGGCATATATCTCGTTGGGTATAAAAAGTGAACAGTAGATCCTCACTAGCTTTCTGTTGAACTAAAATACAAGATGCAAAATACCGAACAGTATGGCGTCCAAGTATTAGCATTGAAAAGTAAAGACCGAATATTTTCAAGTCTTCTTTTCTGTCTTTAAATGAAGATGCAGTACCTCTAAATCCAGAAGAAATACTTCCAAGCCTCAGAGGACTCTAAATGATTTAATATAATAGCTTTTCTACCGCTAGTCTCACTTTCGCTTCTGCTGTGTTGTGACGTCATGACATGGTATGTGGTCATGTCAAAGCAGGACATTGTGACGCTTTCACACTCGCTTCGGCTCACTCTGCTGTCCACTATGCTGCTACACTGATTCTCAAAACAAGTAACAGCATACAAGGTGACCAAGCAAGCCAGAGAAAGTGTCAAAACGCGACAATGTCATGCTTTCATGTGACCCCATACCACGTTATGACGTTAAACACAGTGTACTCTAGGGAAAGTTATAATAAATTTTGTAGAGCACTCTAAAGATTGTCCCAATATTTTCTAGAGTTTAGAGGTCTAGATCATTCTTTCATGCAACAGAAACAGGTTTGTCGAAAATATAATGCCAGTACCACTTTAAAGCCAATGCAGCGAAAAAAATATATACTTGACAAACACTCAAGTAACGACACCTGCTTGAGTTGTCATAAAATCTCTAAGGAATTTATTTTCTCTGATATGTCTAGAGCTTTGAGTAGAAATTATTTTTTCTTGTGTAAGATGGAAAAGTTTAATACAAAGCTCTAAAGGCATTTTAGATTTTTTAAATTCTGTACAGACATAATGAGTCTTTTTCAAGTATTGCTGAGATACTCGGGCACACGCCACAACCATGACTTGATACGTCCCTTGTGGGGATGCGTGACTCTCACGCGTCCCCCGATAAGTTGTTTTCCCGCATAGCTCCCATCTCCTGTAATCCGGCTTCGCCGCGTCGCCTGGTGCCTGCGGCCGTCGGTGTGGTTGAAGCGCATTGCGAGAGATGGCGCGAGTGTGGCTCTGCTAACGCCACCTAACAGCGGGGTTACTTGGGTGCGGAAAGGAGAAGGCGCTTCCTCTTTGGCTCGAGTTCGGCTAGCGGCGCGGACGTTCCGCGCGTGCGCCGATCCATGCTTCTACGAGACCGTCTCGCAAGGCCTCGTTCAAACGCGCCTCTGTTCGTGTGACCGTACGTGCGAACGACAAGGCGTTGGTGTCCAGCATGGGGCGAACATATTCGCTCGTTATCCGGTCGCGGTGAGTCGGACTTCCGCGAGTTGTCGCGCGCCCATCGGCATGTTTTGTGGATAGCAACTCGGCTAGCAGGCATTGATCTATGAAAGGTGCAATAAATGCCCTTGTGATTGCTTGCACTGCTGTGTTGTCGTTCCTTTGTCCCAAGAGTACGGGTGAGAACCCCACATCTGGCTGCCCAATGTGGACCTCTTGGGGCATCGGACGATAGTTTTTAAGTTTTGCTTCGTTCGAGACCTGTTTGAACCGAAGCGTAGGGCTAGCGTTAACTTTGATCGCTAGCGTTGGCGGCGTGCTTTCTTGAGCGAGGCGACGGTGGCTGTAGTGTGTTTGGACTTCTCAACATGCTAAGCCTTTTCGCAAGTGTTTTTTTTTTAATGGCACTTGTCGGTACGAGAGCCACGTGGTCTACATCCTGGGAGAGCGAGGCTTAGCGCCCGCGGAGCAATGGCAAGCCTGAAGCGAGTGAGCACGGAAGCCTCGCGTGTGCTCCGAATTTCTCATGTAAATAGATCCTTCTATCTCTTTGACTCTTATGAAGTGGCGGCTCTGGGAGCCGGGTGCCCCTACGGGCTGACTGGTATTGCGGCCTGGCACCGGGCGCTCCGACACCGTCTGGGACGGTGGGCGCCGTCACCTCGGATGCTGTGTGCACCGAGCGGGGTAGGACCACCTACAGAGTTGATGTCTCCTCGCGGCTGCCTGTATTTGCGCTCATTTTGGGTGTTTTTTGGATGCCGGTTGTTGTCAGGGTAGCGACGCTTTAGGCCTAAGGCATTACGAAGCTGCCTGTAGCACGTGGCGGGACACAACCTGGTGGACCGTGGCGTTGAGGTGTTGCACTTTGCTCCCCTCGTTCTAGTTAGCCTCGCATGAATTGAAATTACTCGTTCGACTCAAGGAAGCGAGCTTCGTTCACGTGAACTTACCGCCTAAGTAGCCGCCCGATCTTTTGCTAGCCGAGTTGAACAACGTACCACGTGGGCGATGCGCATGCAGAATTTCTCTCACTTGCACTACTTTAGTGTTTGCCGAGTGCGTTGAGTGTACGCAGCGTGAGCGGAGTCACTCCTGGTTTGCTGTTACCTGCGCATCGTCTGCGCTGCTGCACCGGACTACGATCGAGCCACCCCGGGCAATGGTGATGCTGTGGCCAGTCCGGCGCAGCGACTTCTGCGGCCGCCTGTATCCGGCTCGCAATCCTCGGCGGCAGAGAAAAGAGCCGGCGGTCACCAACAGCTACTGCGGTTCTCGCCAGCAGTGCGCGCCGGCGCGAGCGACGCTTGCTCGTACCGGCTACTGCATCGCCGTTTCCGGAGTCCTGGCCTGGAATCGTGCCATGTCTGCAGAGCTGCTGCTGTGACCAGCAGACGCTAGAGGTGTACCCTAGGACAATGTCGGCTCGCATGTTATGTACAGCGTGTGGACATTTCCTCGGCGCGGCCACTGTTGCATGTACTACCTTGTTCGCGAAGCACGCGTTGATGTTAGACTGTGTGACATGTTTCGCCGGAATATGTAGTGATTTAACGTTGGGGGGATGTGGGGATGCGTGACTCTCACGCGTTAGACCATGTAACAGCGGGGTTACTTGGGCGCGGAAAGGAGAAGGCTCTTCCTCTTTGGCTCGAGCTCGGCAAGCAGCGCGGACGTTCCGCGCGTGCGCCGATCCATGCTTCTGCAAGACCGTCTCGCGAGGCCTCGTTCGAACGCGCCTCCGTTCGCGTGACCGTACGCGCGAACGACCAGGTGTTGGTATCCAGCATAGAGCGAACATATTCGCTCGTTATCCGGTCTCGGTGAGTCAGACTTCCGCGATTTGTCGCGCGCCCATCGGCATGTGTTGTGGATAGCAACTCGGCTAGCAGGCATTGATCTATGAGAGGTGCAATAAATGCTCTTGTGATTGTTTGCACTACTGTGTTGTCGTTCCTTCGTCCCAACAGCACGGGTGAGAACCCCACAGCCTCAACAGTAGCAGTCTTTCCACCCGGCAGCCGACTCACTGCAGCTGAAGTTGAATTAAGTGCAAAACAATGCAGTACTTCAAGTTGCAGTACCCAGCAGTTTAAGGGATGTGAACGCAGACAAAGAAAAGTTACAAACAACAGGTCCAAATGCAATACACGGTTACTTATTAGTTTTCATTGACTGGCATTAAACGGCATCTCCCAAAATTATTTTTCAGTATGTTTCTGAATGTGCCTATAAGCAGCAATTCATTCACAAATGTTGGCTTCAAGAGACCTGCGTATGCCCCTGGTATAAATGGTGCAAGACTACCAGATATGAATGGCCCACTGAATTAAACAGAGTTGTATTTTAGAGCTCCTGGTCAGTGAAATCGCATCCATGTGTCCAGTGAGCAGGTCGACAGGAGGAAGGTTTTCTACGTGCCTTACCATACGTGGCCGGCCCGACACGAATCCAAAGTGGATGTACTAGCCTGTAATCTTGACAATACCTGAGAACTTGTCGCTGCAGGTTTTTGCAGAATCTGTAAGGAGGCCGTCCACGTTGTTCGCATCGTACGGAAGATCCGAGAAGCCGTTTTGCAGGTTCAACAATTTTAACTGATGAGTGAGTGGCCTTTTAGTGAAACAGCTGTCTACCACCCTGCGCCGTAAGGAGTCTCCAACAGTGTTGACTGTGCTCAACGTGCCATAAGATTACTTTTGAACTTTCTAAGTGACACTGGTTTAGACGATCGCCTCTACAACCTGTGAGACGTGCAGTCAGTGCGAAATGTGTTTGTGCCATAACTTTCTGTGACAAGATTACGTTTTGTGTGGGCAAGATTACTCTTGCGTGTATCGCGTCTACAGTGTGCATCCACAAATTGGACGTGTATATAGTAGCTCATTGTACCATAACATAATCACCCGCCACCTACCTTTCCCTGTATTTCCCGCTTCCCCTTTCCCCAGCGATGAGTAGCAGGCTAGAGACACTCTCTCCAGGCCGACCTCTCCTCCTTTCTCTTCAATAAAATCTACTACTCCTCCTCCTCGCTGGTCACTGAACCATCACATTCTGGATACGGAGTGCGGTATCGCGTTGCAATCGGCTCGAAAAATGGCGTCGCGCAATATGTTATTGAATCGGCATTGTCACCGCCACTGTCACTGGCACCGTACTGTTCGCTTTCGGCACAATGCTCGCAGGCGCGTAGTCTGTATAATGTTCCCTCTGGAAAGTTGACATGGTATCCGAAGAATCGTATCTCAGCTCAAATTGCGTTTTCAGATACCAGCATTTCGAGACAACAAATTTAGAAGAAACGAGACTCACCTTCTTGCCAGAAGCAAGCACAGGTACTCAAGTAGCTCGGCAACTTTAGTTCCTCGAGAGGTGCGAGGGAAAAACAAAACGAACGACGAAGGCGCGGATTTTAGCGACCGCGACTAGGGTGGCTAGAAAGGGGAGGTGTGATGACCGCGGCGCCCTTCCCATAGAGAGGGGTGATCCCATTGTGCGTGACTGCCGCTAGGGCCATACAGAGCGCTGCCGCCCGGGGCGCCGTCAGCATTTCCGCAGAGACGGCGGAGAGAAGGCAACGAGTACGGCTAGACAGCGCTTGGGCGCCGGATTTTCACGGTTTGTTTTGCTGCAGATTGTTGCCTGTGCTGCTTATTTATGACTGCTGTGGGCTGACGAAGATGCCTTCAACTTCAAAGAAAAAAACTCAGAGGTGTTGCTTCGTGCCAGGGTGCGATTCCGGTTACAAATCTTGTTCAAAAAGAGTGTTCCTTTTCCGTGCGCCTACTTGCCAAGACTGTTCTTGAAGTGGGCGCGTGCCATTCCAAGGGCCGACAAACCGCTGCAGGAAAATTCAGCTGCTTGCGCAGTCACTTTGACGCAAGGTATAGTTCTAGCATGTTAACGTATGCATACATGTACAGCCGGCCAAATCTTTAGCTAGCTCATCTAAATGCTGTTTCTTTTTCTCCTTTCCGGCGCGCTACGACGGAGCGAACTTGCGAAACAGTCGATGGTAACTCATGCTCACATAGCTCGTGAAGATAGTATAGTCATTTGTTGAGGTGCTGGCGCACAGCAAGTTCCCGCTCGCGCACGCTAGTTAAGGATTTGGGCTGCTTTTAAAACACGTGGTACAAACACAAACAATGCTCTACAGCTGAAGTACGAGTAAGAGGCACTCCTGGAAAATGAGAAGCAGGATGATGTATTCCCCATGGAGGCTGTTGAAGTGGCCGTGGACCATGCGGACTACTGAAAAACGAAGCGATGCTCGCTTGGTGTACTACATTGCAGGCTACGTGGCCAGGAAGCGTGTTCTCTCAACTAGCTGTGTAGTATGCAGGGATGCCTGCCTTGTGCCGAGAGACTGCGTCCCAAAAGAACCCCCAGATGATGCCTCCAAAGAGTGGGACTTGGGTGGGCTTCTCTACCCGTCGGAGTCACTGTATCGTCTGATTCAAGCTCTTGGAATCAGGCTAACGTATGAATTTAGCAGAACGCGTCTGCATTCTAAAGCTGCTTTCAGCATGCTCGAGAAAGTGAGCACAAATGTGCCACAAATTGGTTGTGGGGAACATTGCCTGGAACTTACAAAATCAGTGGTCAGGTTTTTCTGCCTTACAAGAATTCACTTTCTTTTGAAGAGCCTCAACCAGGAAATGAATGAGAAAAAAGGCAAAAGAACAAAGCCTTGCGTGATGTGAAACAAGCAGCAGAATTGGTGAAGTACAATATGCTTTATGCAATAAATTTGCTTGTCCGTAAACATGTTGCTTTTGTTTATCTGGTTTTTGAATTGCAGTGAGAATGAAATGGCTCCAGGTCATTGCACTACAAGGTATGTCATGATTTAATGCTGATTTGGCAGGTGTAAACCAACTTAAACGCTTTCGTGCGTAATAACGTCCACAACTAAAAGAAAATACTTGTGGCAAGAATAAACATCCCGGGTGATCCTAGCAGTTATCGCGTTGACCTCGGAGAAAAAAAAATACGATTGCACATAACTCATGCAAAGAGCATTATACGATAGATAAGCTCCCTGCTGATTTAGTGGCTTTATTGTGGAATTTCAAAAATGCCTGCTCCCTTTCTGCCAGCGGGAAACTCGGCTGTGTTACCCCGTAATCGAAAACAGCATGATAACCGTAGCGCAATACAATCTTTGCGATGTCTAAAGGACTGCAGTATCAGCTAAAATTTCTCAAAATCAGTCAAATGCGTTTCCACTACAGCATTCTCTCTGCACACGCAGAGGGTAGCCGCGTGCGCTGACGGCGCCCCTGACGGTAGCGCCGCCCTGCGGCATTCACGCGAACGGGGACCAGTTTTTCCTGGCTGGTCATCACACCTCCCCTTTCTAGACACCATACCGCGACCCTACACAAATACAAAATGCGCGGGAATCCAAGTGTAAGCCGAAGCAATGCAATGGCCGAAGCCGCAGCCGTCATCTTGTCTCGCTTGTAGAGCTTGCGACCAATGCCCCGTGCTCACGACAATACTGCGAACATTTTTTTGTTGTATAATAAATTATCATAACATTATAAAGCGCATGCTTCATTTATTTCCTAAGTTAGGACTTTTATTGAGTCTATCACCATCATAGAGTTTCTTACAAAAATTACTAGAAGGAACTCTGGCGCTGCAGTCGTTGTCCTACCATGGGAATGATGGGAAGTACATGGATTTGTCTGATCTTCGTGCTTGTAGATTCAAACGTTCTTGTGGCTTTGTATATTACGCTATATAAATCTTATTTTCGTATATTTCAGCGCAATCTATATTCTTCGAAGTGCAGAAGACGCCGGGAACGCGTACAGTTTCTATTAATTGCAACGATTGAGCTTGTCCAGGTGGCCAAGTCGAAACGCGCCAAGCGTCTCTAGGCACTGGCATGCCCGCGATAAATTCGTAAGGGCGTTTCATTCGCTTGTCGATACATGCCTCCGTGGCTTAATGGCTTCAATATCAGGCTTCTGTGCTAGAATCCCTGTGTCCGAATCCTGCCGTCGGGCAATTTTAATGATGTTTATTTATTTATTTATTACGCAATACACTGTTGAAAATGACGAGTTTACAAAGTCACAAAGCCGTTTGAAGCCAAAAAGACGAAGTTTAGGCAAATCCATGTACTTCCCATAATTCCCATGCTGGGACAACCGCTCCCATTGCAGCTCCCGTAGACACTAGCGCCAGAGTTCCCTCTAGTAATTTTTGTAGGAAACTATGATCACCATGACGATTATCGTTGAGCGTAAACTATAGTCGAGGGGTTCGGACCACGCTCAACCGCTGAGGCGTCGCGTGTGGAAAAATTGTGCGAGGGCGCTGCGAGCGGAATGAATTGCGGCGGCGACGCACTTCGCAGCACATTCAACGTGATTCCGCTGCGGGCGCTGAGACCGATTGCGAGCGCACGCTCTTAAAATGGTGCTTCGTTTTCAACGGCAAATTTACATTGACACCTTTTTGCTACGGATACGTATTTGAGGCCTCACTGCAAAGCATGCGCGCCTCACTGCAAAGCATGCGCGTTTCACTGCAAAGCGTGCGCCGCCCCAGCAGCTCGTTCCACTCAATCCTATTCTAGTACACACCACTGCAAACAAACACGATGGTGGGCGGTAGACCAAAAAAGATATACGAAAAATGACAACTTATTTTGTATTGTGCACAAATTCCTTATTGTAGAAAAGAGAAGGCCGCCCAAGGCTATTGTGTGTTTGCAACGAGATTTTCATTACCCTGGATAAACATGTTATTCTATACTGTCCGTGGTCTCTCAACTGCGATCTTTGAGAGAGTTCTGTGTTCATGGGTAGATCACCGTGGGGTATACGCGCCGTGCATGCCAACGGACGCGCCACTGGTGGCGGCCTTGCGCAGAACACGCGGGAGAGGAGCCTGGCGCGTGCCGTAGTTTGTTGTGTCGTTGATCGTGCTTCTCCGTCTTAATCACGTTTTCAGAGCAAGATAGGCAACACCATTCGCACGTGTGAGGTGGCCAAAGCTTCAGGTTATGTCGAAGAAGAATTGTTGCAGGGTGGGGGGCTCAAATACCGGTGAAAACGTGCCGGCGATACGGTTCTAGTCATTCCCGGCAAAGCCTCATCAGCGGGAGCAACGGTGGCAAAAATGGATCGTCGCTTCGCAGGGAAATTTCTTGTTCTCATCCTTTCCTTTGTCTCGTCTGTGTTTTTTTCCACTCGATCATAGCTAGACGCGTGAGCAACGAAGTTCGTCTGCAGTCCAGCATGAGGTTTAAAGGCATTTCGCTAAATTTCGGAATGCTGTTTGCCGCTTATATTGTTTTTCGCTTCTTTACCACGTTGCGCTAGCTAGGTGGCACTAGCTAGCTAGGTTGCGCTAGCTAGGCACGAGCGCATTGCGTTGTGTGTTAAAGCTACTGAAGTTCGCAAGAATTGAAATTGTTGGTTTCATGTGGCGCGGTAAATCCTCGCACCAGCTGTCGCGCACTTCATGTTTTTAAATCGATTTTATGCGTGGCTTCGCACATGCTTAACTGTTGCTAGTTGCTCTATGCATAACTCTTGTCTATTCTTTTGAGCTGCGAAGTTTTCACCCTGCCTTGTTTGTAAAGGGTATAAATCACGCTCTGTCTTATCGGAATGATACCAAGAGAGTGCTTCTTTAACAGCTTTATTCTTTTCGCCCGAGGGCATCTTAGATATTGTTTGCGTTTTTGGAAATGTTTAGAAAATAGGTAGTTCAGGGCGAGAATTACTAATAGCTGCTCCATATGGTATTTTTGTTCCATTTCTCGCTGAAAAGTTCGCGTCCCATTTAGGAAATCATCACACCTCGATGCTGCCTGAGCAAACTTAACACGTCGAGTGATTTGTTGGTTTCACAACGTAGTCCCTTCTTGCATGTGGGTTTTGTACTCAACTGAATTCTTTCTTATACTTACGCTGCAGACGACTAAACCGGGCCTTGCCGCCAGCGTTCATCTACTTTGACTGGCGCTGCTCTGCATTTAAATATATCATGTGGCACCTCTCTCTAGTAACATAAAAAAGTACTGAAAAGTTAGTCAGTCTTTAGCTTTGTACGTTTCCAAGCAGCTCCCTTGGAGAATTTAAAATTGCACGAACTGCAACGGGAATGGTCGTTCATCGGCATATGCAGCAGAATTGCATCGGAGGTACAGCACTAACACGCGCTTTTATTAACCCGTGTGTTTGGTGACTTCGTTGGCTAGTGTACGCGTTTCCATCAATAAATTGGCAATAACTCTTCTTGAGGCGACTTCGACTGCACTTATTCGGCGATGTCACATGTATTCATATGCAGAAAAATCACAACGGCATATGCAGAGATTGCACCGTGCGGATTTGTTTGATATAAGGCTGCACTAACAACGGGAGCTTATTATTCAGGTACAGAAGCAGCATTGCGGCAAGGGTAGAATAAAAAAAAAACATCGAGAGATCGCATCACTCAACAAAATTTATCGGCTAGTGAACATGAGCTCCACGCCATGTAAATGGGGTTCATGGCGTTTGTCTGCGGGACACACCTTGCACGTATGTGGACCATGTTGTCCCAAACACCGGTAACACCGTGTTCATACCCGCTCGCACAGAGGTCAGCACCTTCCCTACAGCTGTCACCGCAGAAGAAGCAGCCTGGCACCCGAACAAAGGAGAAATCGCAGCCGCGAACTTCAGCCATCCTTGCTGCAAAGGGTTGTCGTCTACTACTGCTCCCGCGTGTACTGTTGGAAGCGTCCGCTAGGTGGCTTTCAGTGGCGCCTCTATAGGCGGTGCACGAGGCGTATATATGTGTAAAATATACAAAATATGAATCTTTTTGCCATGATTTCATTAGGCTACAGATAGAAAACCTCACTGATGGAAGGACACCAATGAAGCTGGCTCTCGGCGTCACCACGCAGCTCATCAAGACAATTATTGTGTGTCTGAATACGTTATTTTTTCTGTAGTGTTTAATGAGCGCGTCTCGGTTACGCTTAGTAATGATTACACATGCATCGTGCGATGTTTATGCGATGGCGTAATTGGTGACGAAGACGGTGCATAACGTGCATTTACAGCGGGCCCTGCGCACTGACTGTCAAGAAATTTACATAGTTATTTACACGGCTCATGAGTAAATGTAATCCACGCACATGGACAAAATTGTTAAAAATGGTTAAACTACTTCCCAGAAAGCACAGCAGCCAGGCACAACAGCCCGCATGCATTTTAGCAGTACACAATCTGCATCCAGCGTAATTAACAAAACTACGCAGGCGTTGTCCTGTGGACGTCCATTTGCAGTACGAAACCAAACGTATACTAATACGGCCGCGGATGATTTTGTGCGGACGTCCACAGGATTTTCATTTTCGGACACAACATATCACTCAGATTGTGAACGTCCTACGATCGTCCGTCGGACGTCCGCTGTCGGCTCTGGACGATCGGTTCTCTCCAGGATCGACGTTCCGGGCATCCTGCGGATATTCGTTGTCCAATGGGGCATGGCGGAAGGGCATCGAATTTTTTCGGCGCGTAAAACCCCTAAATTTATTTAATTGTAAAGTTTTGAAGTTTCGATCGCACATGTTTTGCTAGCTGAAAATGTTCGAAGCGGCAGTTCAGCATTTTCTTCTAGGATTTAGAGGTCCGGGACCTTCATTTTAACTGATAAAAATATTGAAGAGAGCCCGAAATATGTCAGTCTATAGCTTAAATGATATTGCGCGACATAAAAACGACACGGACGTGAGAGAAGACGACACACCAAGCGCAAACTTTCAACTAAGTTTATTGTGCCACTGCGTCATTTTATACATAGTAGGCAACGTAGATCGCGCATGCGCTTACAAGGAACTGAAGTGCGAATTCATGTAACATGGTTACGTGTCATGTGATGCCGCGTCCAAGTAACTTAATTCTTTTTCTGTGAGAGCCAGGGACGGGAAGCTAACACACGCATCACCCAATTTCGCGATCATCTGCGCTTCAGATATTTGACGGATGAGTTGCGTACTGCCACGGGAAACAATCGTGCATTGATCCTCAAGAGGCTTGCACCCATGATCGCGACAGTGGATCGCCAAGAAACCACCAGAGCCGTTTTTTACATTGTTGCGTGTCGTTTTTATGTCGCGCAATATCATTTAAGCAATGGATTACCAACTTGCCCTGAATGCTGCTCTCATTAAGTCAATCTATACTACGTCATGTAAGCTGTTTTGGTAAATTACGTGGTACAACAGCCATGTGGCCACTGCTTTCGTGGGAGGAGACTTGGTAATGCAGAGAAGCGACAAAAGCGAAATATGGTGCGTGACATCACCTTGAAGTTCTCCCACCAGTTGTGCCTGGTACGTGATGTTTGTTTTTTACTATGTCTACCCGAGTCTAGACAAACGTTCATCGGCAAAGAACTGCACAACGCTTTCTAAACGCAGACTCAATACAAACATTTCCCTAGAAGTTTTATTGCGCCAAAGAACCCAAATATACGATAAAATACTTTAAAATTCGTGACGTCACGTTAGTGTACGGTGCTGAGGCTGCGGCGAGAAAAAAACAAAATTCGAGGAAGGGAAGCGTGCACTTCGCTTGCGGCAACCCACTCTTGGCCGGTCCACCATAGTGGGTGTGCGTCACAGTTTGATGCCATCATATATGCACGTGACCACGTGCAATTCCGATAAGAAGACGTGAACAAAGCCGATATAGCAGGCAGCGTTTCATCCTTCCTCATCGTTGACAGGTAAGCAGTGACTGAGGTTCTTTGTCAGCGGGGTTAAGAACAGAGGAGGCGACGCATTCGCGGGAGGGACATAGGACAACTACGTGAACGGCATTGCGCGTAGCCGCGACCTTGAAAATTTCTCCCTTGCGTACAGCTGGGAGCGGGCCCTAGTGACATAATAAGAGAGAAAAAAACACTTGAAATATGGCACAGGTCTGCAAGACAGCACAATATTCAATGAATGTGAAACGGTAGAGATTAATCGCAATTAAGTGGCAATTGACTTTTACGGAAACAGAAGTGGCACCAATGGGTATATAGGCAACGTAGGATGCACACATGCGCAGAAGCAGACAAGGCTGGAATATCATTCTGCGACATCTATTAGAAGGCCAACAAATTTCTTGTGACGAAGTCAGTTTAGCAAATCGGGATGCACGGTCCACCCGAGCACGCGCCCGCCCGCCCAATAAGCCTTTACAATTTACAACCTTGCTGCCATGCACACGTTCAACTCACCCCCCACGTCCCTTTCTGCAGACCGTCCGCAAGTACGGACTACAGACGGCGTGCAAGAATTGTCGGTTATATGTTCTACAGATTTATTCAAATTAAATTTTGTGGTTTTTTACGTGCCCAAGCCACGGCATGATTATGAAGAACGCCGATATGGAGGATCCCGGAATTAATTTGTGCCACCTAGGTTTCTTTAACGCCTGCACTCAATTCGTATCTTAATCGTATCGTATTGTTCGCGCGCAATTACGTCAACCATGTCTTGCTTAGCGCGTCGACACTTGTTTGACGCTTCATTTTTTCAGCGTATACGGCACTCGGGAATCCGACCTTCGTCTCGGTTTTCTTCTTGCTCTTGAGCCCCGAATGTTTACGGCTACTTCGAAACGCACGCCCAAGGCTCTGGCGACGCACTCGCGCGTCCGGCGGCTCTCTTCCGTCCCGATGATGATGCTACTTGTGCTTGTCCCAGTGTCAAAGGCACTAGCATATGTTTGACGGGATGTTCGACGTGGCGCGTTCCGGCATGCTCTCGTGAAATAATAGTTTCTTTTTTATTTCTCCGAGCACTTGCAGCTAATAATGAACAGGACGTGCCTCGAGCCTGAGATTCAGTTTCTTTTCGTGAATAGACGCAACGCAAGTGACCGTGCAACAAACGAAAGTTTATTTACTTGTTAATTGTGAGCACTTACTAGAATATGCGCAAAGCATTACCCTACCACAATGAATTTCTTTCGATTGATTTAGCAGCGCTTTGGAATAAGCTTATGCACCTTGGACACATTTATTTTTATCGACAACCCACTACATAATTCGCGGCTGAAAGGGTTATTGCAGAAGGACGCTCCGCGTTCCGATTGTCTAGCTAGATGTTACGCAAGTCAAAGTGATTATCCATCCCGTCTTCACTGTCGGTCTTGGTAACAGCCATGCTGTCATGGTAACAGTTACTGCGCCGTGGCAGATCGGACGCGCTGATGCCTTTAAGAGTGGAACGCCTTTAAGAGTGGAACGCGATAACATTCAAAGATCCCTCACTGCTCTTCACGCTTCCCGGCAACTGCGGCTTATGTAACCGTAATGCTTACCGGGAAACGCTGGCGGCGAACGCTATGCAGGAAGGCGAGCGGGCGAGCTTTCTCGTAGAAACGCGGCCTCTTGCGTGGCCGTGGATACGCGTAGGCGAGCGCCATCTGGATGTTGTTGTTGCAAGGAGCGCAGCGCGCCGCTCTGTGAATGGTAAAACGCTGGAAAGAATGGGTCTATGTTTAAGTTTCCGCGTAATTAACACAAGCATGCTTTCTGGTATAGTCAAATTACAATCCGACACTATCATATTTGCAGGTTGTGTTTAGGTTGCATTCTACGATTTTTCTGACACATCCTACTTTGAGAAATTCAAATAAATCAGTCACGCCGCTGCGCCACGCGAAGGGACTGCGTAGTTGTGGTTCGGAATGATTTTCCGCCAAACGACGTCCGGCGCAAGACGCCGACACCGGATGTGATGCGACAGGGGAGCCTTAACGCTATCGCCTGAAGTTGCAAATACGTTTAGTGTGGTTACCGCAGCTATATATTGTGGGAGATATGGGGTTCTCCTCCGTACTCTTGGGACAAAGGAACGACAACACAGTAGTGCAAACAGTCACAAGGGCATTTATTGCACCTTTCATAGATCAATGCCAGCTAGCCGAGTTGCTATCCACAAAACATGCCGATGGGCGCGCGACAAATCTAGAAGTCCGACTCACCGAGCGAGCGAATATGTTCGCCCCACGCTGGATCTCAACGCCTGGTCGCTCGCGCTTACTGTCACGCGAACGGTGTCCAAGGCGGCCATGCGAGACGGTCTCGCAGAAGCATAGTCGGCGCACGCGCGGGCGGCACGTCCGTCCCGCTCGCTTCCCGAACCCAAAGAGGAAGCGCCTTGTCTCTCGGCACCCGAGTAACCCCGCCGCGGCGCGTCGACACTCGCGCAATCTCTCGCACCGCGCTTGTACCACTCCGACCGCCGCGGGCGCCAGGCCACGCGAGCCGTGCGGGAAAACAGCATATCAGGGGATGCGTGAGAGTCGCGCATCCCCACAATATGTATACCTGAACGACGAGGGATCTGCCAAGGTATATGTAAACTGGTTGCGAAGCTTCTATAGAAGCCCTCCTGTCAAGAAAATGACGGCTCGTTGCAACCGTCGTCATATACGTATCGGGGGGACAACAGCAAGCAAAACTAAATGATGACGTCATAACCGTAAAGGGTAGTGACGTCAAGATATTATGCTGCTTAGCGCGAATGTTTGAATTTCTTCAGCGTCAAACATTTCGACCTATATATACGACAGCATTTCTTTTTCTTTTGAGGCTGAGGCGATCGAGTTGCGACTAGCCTCAGCTGAAGCGTCAACATGCAACATGTCATTAAACTATAGGAGTGGCGTAAGTCTTAATATCAACATAATTAGGCTGTTCTTTAGGGCGATTGCTCCAGTACCTTTGTTAGGAAGGTGAGCGAACAGGATGGAAATAAATGACGGTGCCACCGAGGTTTCAAAAGCAACTTCAGTTTTATTCGTCTAGAATAATGCAACCAACACAACTGACCAAACAAAACATCTGTTTCAGTGGATAAAAAAATACTATGATCAGCACATAGTCCTAATGTACAGCAACATATGCGAAGCTTTTTCACGGAATCATTCGCAATTCCGTGCGACACCATGTACTCACATCCAACAGTTACCAGACAACATTGTGCAATATTATCATTTAGAAAACATTAGACTTGCTAATTTTGCTGCCCGTAGGACACACAGAGCCGGCGTTACGGAGAGTGAACGAACATATCACGACGTTTTCCGCGCAGCGTTCCGCATTTATCGTCACGATCAGACACAGCGCGTCGGATGCCGCCGCGTGAATTCTTGCACGATAGCGAAAAGCCTGAACTCGCGCCTTTCGCCAATGAATGCCGCGCGCTAAGTCACTTGAAATTTGAAGTGAAGCGCACGCGACGCTTTGAACAAATACGCAAGAAAATAAAGAAACCTCGTACGTAGCCGCCGCGTTAAATTGAACAACGCCATTCCACACGACATAACAGCTGTCTTGTACAGTCTAGCCAAGTCTTGTGCCAGAAGCACTGGAAGGTAGGGGTCACCAAGAACGAACTAATAAATTGTGAATTGTGGTTTAAAATTTCGAGAAAAAAAATTTCACATAGGTTTCCTCGTTTTACTGTTTGTCCCCTCCTCACCTAGTGGCGATTCCATCGTGTAGCACTAACTGACATCTCTGGAAATAGTTTTTTGCACGCTTTTTGTTCCAAGCTGCGCTACCTAATTTAGGTGGACCTTGGACTTGCTCAGAAGAGACTGAGCTGCTCAAGTGCTCAAGTGAAGCGCCTCGTTATAGTGACGCAGGTAGCGGAGCCATATGGATCTCAAAGCCGCCGCTCCGCTGCTGAACGTGGAGCCCAAAGCGCCACGGCACTCGCTCCCCGACTCCTCCTCTCGCCCGAGGTCGTCGGTTCGCATGCCGCGAAGCTCCGGCGGCTCCCCTCACCCAGGAGCGAAGACCGGCAGCGACAGCGATCCCCCATCTCGAGGAGGCAGAAACAAGCCGACAAGGAGACGCGCGAGATCGGAACGCGGCCTGCATCACTCGAGGCACCACAGGCGTGTCTCCCCTGCTTCGGCCGCGGCCTCTCCGAGCACGCCAGCGGTGGTGACGTCGGTGTCGACCATGTCGGCGCCCGCTGCCGTCCTGACTTCGCAGTACCCGGAGGAGGCCGAGAGCGCCGGAAAGGGGACCCCTTTCCGCTCCCCACTGCTCAGTGCTGTAAGGCACCACTGGGACTCGCAGTTTTGGATCTCGTTCCGAAAAAAAGAAAAGTGTCATCATATATACACTCTTAGACAAATGTACACCCTTTTGGGTGTATACCAGCCACACAACGATAATCGTCATCTGCCTTGCTTGCGTTTCCTTTCTTGAAAACGCCGCGCAAGCTACTTTCCTGTAGGGAAAGCTATGCCATGCCGATAACGCGCATGCCGTTCGTTACTGGGAAGTACGGGGCTCGCAGCGTTAAAGAATGGAAATGCGAACAAGACAGATGACATTTATTGTTGTGTGTCAAGACACAACCCAAAGGGTACAATTTTGTTTTAGAGCGTATATATAGTGATGATAAGGTGCACAGAATAACAATCTTATATTGAAGGCGGACCAGCGCTCTATTAAGGTGAGGGGGACAAGGATAAGCACTGACTAGCTACTCGTGCTTGTGCGCGCTGCTCCTCACCGCGGAACCTGAGACAGGTGCACGCACATCTTCACAAGGAACGTTAACTGGCAGTACCCAGTCTCGGCGGCGCTGATAGTTCTGGCACAAATACCTCCCCCCCCTTTTTTTTTTTGTTCTGCGCGAGGCACACCTTCCTTGCGGCAGGATAGGCGGCGACGGACACCGACTTGCAACGTGACAAATCTCCAGGTGCCGAACACGCCCAAGGAGAATTACTATGTCACAGAAACTTCCAAGAATCTAGAAATCCGGAGAAGGAGCGAGGAACGTCGGTTAGGACTATAAGGTGGTCCGCTCTGAGACTGCAGGAGGACGGGTCTGCACCAAAAAGAGGCGAAGAAACAGTCCCACAAAGAAACTCGTGATAGGTGACAAGTCAATCCTTGTCGTATCTATTCCTTTCTTCATTTGCATTTCCTCGCGCTTTCTACAGTCTCCAATTGAAAGATGCCGTGGGCGAGAAAGGGGATTGCATGGAGCGGACTAGAAGAACAGGAGAGTAGAGTACACCTGGCGGTGTTGTTGTCTCCAGTTCCTCACGTATAGGATAGTACCAGTTGCAATTCACACGCTCGCGTACGGGCGTTTAACAGCGGCGACAAAACTCTCTGAGCGGGGACGAGTGGTCTCGAGTAGTTAGGCACAAAATATGGAGTCCATCCGACCACGCCAAAACAGCAATTGGCGAAGCGGCGCAAGTCAATGTGTTCGGAGTAAAAGTGACGGGAAAGTGCCGAAACATCAACAATCTCAATTGCATAAGCAAGCGATGCGCTGCCATCAAGTTCCACAATATCATCATGCGGGCGCACGTTGAAATAGCCCTCTACAATTCAGTCTCAAGCGCTTTCTGCAGGGAACCAAATAAGTCGCGTCGGTTGCTGTAGTGACAAATTGAATAGGAAGCCTCGCGCGAATGTAGGATCCCCAAAATTGCAGTAACCGCAGCGCCGGTTTTGGCAGCGCAGGTTATGAACTACGTTGTTACCCGTGGCGTCACTACGTGTAGGCAATATAAACTGATAACCATTTCAAGCTGTACTTCAAGCAAATAGCACATTGGTTTAACTACAACACACTTTCTCCACCTTTAGATTCGGTGCTCCTGTGCTTTGAGTGGTCAACTAACTGGACCTCCCTCTGGCAGTCTGCAAGTCTCCGGGTTAACTCGGATGCTATAGAACGTAAATTCGTTGCTCCCGAATTCGATCCCCTGGACCCCGACGAACCTTTCTCCAACCGCAGAGCTTTCTTTCATAGAAACCCGCGCGGGTTTTTTTTGCGGCTTGCGTGCAACTTTCGAGCATGTCCGTTCTTTTTTTTTTTTTTCATGGTCGTCCCGCTCCCTTCCGCAGACACAACGCGTCAGGCTCCAGCGACGGCAATGGCCAGCGGCTTCCCCGAGAGCCCTGGCTCTGCTGGCACTGTCCGTGGCCTTGGCGTGTGCTCTGGCAGTGGTCTACTACTTCTACCGCTCCGCGCCGTCGGGCGCACTTCAGAGTCAAGGGGCGCTGGCGACCCGCGCATGCGTGACGGCTGGCTGCCAAGAGCACGCTTCGTTCTTCCACCGCAGTCTGAACACACGAGTAGACCCCTGCGTGTACCTGGACGCCTACGTCTGCTCCCTCTGGTCGCCATCTAGCCCCATGGCTTCGGACCTTGCTGGACAGATGACTCTGACCTGGGCGTTGAGGGCCACGGAGTCGCTGACTCGGGACGCCACGTCTGAGGCTTTGGACGCGGTGAGGCTACACCTGGGGGGGGGGGGTTCTATTTAAACTGCACCATGTTTGTCGTCTTCGGCCAATAATACGTGGGTATATTTGCTGTAATAATAATAATAATAATAATAATAATAATAACAATAACAATAATGATGATGATGATGATGATGATCTTACGGAAAGGAATCCCGATGCACAAATGTATGTACAACTATTTACTTCGCGAAAAGTTAGTTGTAATCGCGCAGGCTGGTACAAAGGTCACAGCTCCAGGAGGCAGTCTACCACATTTTCCTCTTCTCCCTCTTGCGAACACGGTCCTGTCCAAATGCACCGTCACAAGATCAATAACGAATAATGTTCTTACGCAACGAAACAGTTGCGTCGCCGCGGAAGACGCGCACTTAAGCTTTGTTGCTAACGAAACAGGCAAGCAATGCTCGGAAACGTGGTTCTAAGGCAAATCCACCGAAACGTGCTAACTCGATCCGTGCGCAATCTGAGCTGATAGTCAACCGGTGATTTAGCGGGAAGAGTCATGTGCACTGATGGCGCTGCTATTTACGTAACACCCCTGTGAAAATGATAGGTTACGAGACAGCCGGACGCCTTTCGGCCTCACCCGTTGGACGGGTGAATGGCGAGTTTAGGTTAGGGGACGCAAACGGCTTGTGTACGCAAGAACTGGGGGCGACGGTACTGAGCATGCGCAGAAACCGACGTAGTGTTCCGCGCATGCGCAGTACCGTGGCCCTTAGTCATCGCGTACGCAAGCTGCTTGCGTCCCCTAATCTAAAACTCTCTAATGACGCCCTTTCCCCTCCCGTCTTTAGGGAGGCGCACTGGGCGCGCAGCGTAAGGTCGTATCGGCCTTCCTGCGCAAGTGTATCGCCCAGAAGGACGATGACCCACGCAGCCTTCTCAGCGTGCGCAAGTTCGCCGCCGACCTGGGCATCCCGTGGCCGTACGAGGCGAACGATCCCTCGGAGCCGGGCCCCCACCCGTTCGAAGTGCTCATCGAGCTAGACGTGCTTTGGGGCCTGGAGCTGTGGTGTCAGGCAAGTCAACAGAGGTTTCGCGCTCTTAGATCTGCCTATGTATGACAGAAAGACATGGCGGAGGCAACACGACCGCACGGTGCCAGGTGTTGCGTTGCCTTTCTTCTTTTATGCGTCCCGTTTGTAAGCTTACGCTGCACGCTATAGCTGTCGAGCAAGCCATCATCGCGGTGCGGTTCCTTTGCCGAAACACACAAGAAGCTGACAGTAAAGGTCAGGCGCCTTTCGGCGCCTTGCTGGTTCGGCCTGTTGGCCCCTGTTACTACACCCAAGAAGCGTGCGAACAGTGATTCTCGAAACGTAATGAATTTACAAATCACCCGGCCGTGGTGACTCGGTGGCTTTATCTCGAGCAGAACGAGGGCAAACGAGGGTGAATGCGGAGAACAATGGCAGCACGCGCACGCAGACTATGAATGAAGGTCAACTGAAACACAGACAGGTACAAGAAAAATCACTCGCCGCTGTGGCTCTCTGGCCATGCCATTGTGCTTCGGCGCACGAGATCGTGGGTTCGACTCCCTGCTGCGGTGGTTGCGTGCACCCCTGCGGTGGGTTACGGGACGCAAAGAAATGCTCGTGTATCATGCTTTCGGTGTATGGCCTTGTTATGCACGTTTCGTCTGACGAGCTTTGCTATCCGTTATGGAATGAACTATGAGGCAGCAAGCTTTCACTGAGCTTCACGTCGAGTACTCAAAAAAGCTTTCGAAACCATTTCTGTACGATTACCACATACATTTAAGGAGTAGTAACATACGGTCGGCTGATATGCCACGGCCTCTTCTTTTTCTCCAGACAGCCGTGTTGAAGCGCCAGCGTCAAAAACCGATACCGCCCATGCTGGTGGTACGCAGGACAGATATGGCCTCCGCCTGGTTGGGCTTGGTCGACGCGCTCGACAACAACCAAGGACGCAGGGCATACTACGAAGACATACACAGGTACACAAGTAGAATAAGCGAGAGTCCGGCTGAAAGTACGGGAAACCTGCGCGCGTAATCGCTCACACAGAAAAAAAGTTAAAAGTTCCTATGCAAGAACTGTTCATAAAGAAATGGCCAGGCTTAGCTTGGTTAAGCCAAGAATGCGTTGCATATTGCGCGCGTTGCATATTGCGTGGTCCGTGACGTCACGCGCCGGCGCAGCGCCCCTAACGGGAGGAGCGGGAGTCAGGTGGTGGCTGCGGCCGCGCGCGACCGCGCGAGTTGGGGCCCAGCTTTTCCTCCGTGACGTCACGCGCCGGCGCAGCGCCCCCAGCGGGAGGAGCGGGAGTCAGGTGGTGGCTGCGGCCGCGCGCGACCGCGCGAGTTGGGGCCGGTTGGGGCCCAGCTTTTCCTCCGGCTGTCGTGACGTCACGTCACGTGGTTGCGCTAAAGGTCAATGGTGGCTGCCCGGCCGCGCCCAAGGGCTGAACTGAGTGATTGCAATATGCAACGCATAAAAAGTACAGCCAACTGTTTTCTTGGACATACATTAACCAAGGTGCCCAATGCCAATGGCAAACAACAGTTAAAACAAAAAGCTCTGTAAATACCGGCTCGGGTCTACTATTTTTGTTAGATACAATGCGACACCTTTGGGGATCTGGTCGCTATAGTAAAGTAAAATTTTTTATGCCTTTCTGGACTGTAGCTTTTTAACCACAGGCCCTCATCGTGCCCTTGTGAGACACGTGAGCGCGCGAATGAGCGAACAGACCATTAACTAGGAAAACAACAAAAGAAACATAACCGAACGAATGCGCACGGGTAAATATGCTTAACTATAGAAGCATGTTTAAACATTGATTTCCTATATACTTTGACTACAAATCTGTCCACCGCACTTATATCTAATTAGTCTTCTTCGCTGTGCACTACACATTAGCCCATCGGTAGCGCGCGATAAACAAATCGGTAAAGGTGCGGGGCTGTCCCCGAAGAGTTGGTTCATGAGCCTGGCTGGCACATTACCGGCGCGCATCCAACGCCCCGCGCAGCCTCTACGGCGTGCCCGTCCCCGACGCGGCGACCGCCGACAGGCACCTAAAGACCGAACGAGAGGTGCTGACGGCGCTGGCGACCGTCGCGAACGAGACCGGCCGCGAGGCCGTCGACACCACGGTCGGCCGTCTCGAGTCGCTCTTCAGCCACTTGGACGGCATCCCGCTCGTCCAGTTCCTCGTGTCCTTCTTCAACACCTCGGGGATCCACAAGCGCAGCCGCGTCTACGTCGAGAGCCGCCGGTTCGTCGTCGCCCTGGACGAGCTGCTGGGCAAGTTCGGCAAGGACCGGCTCATGGAGCACATCGCCTGGTGGTTCGCCCAGCTGTGCGCCGTGATGGTCTCGAGCAAGGCTCGCCTGCTGATCGGAGGGAACGAGGTAACGGAGCCCCGATGTGTCGCGTTCGTAAGAAGTTCGCTGGCATCTATAGAATCCTGCAGACAGATTGCCTGTTCCGCCTCCATCGTGCGAGTTGTCTTGTTCGGACGTCGCGCGGTGTATGTAGTCCTCTTGCTTGGGCTAGTTGGTTCATGCTTGAAGTAGGTAAAGGCAAGGCGCGTCTTGTCGTTTGTGTTTCTTCCTAAGTCCTGTTCTTCTGCGCCTTGCCTTTACCTACTTCAAGTATGTAGTCCCTTGCCGAAGATGAATTGAATGACGTGCGCATGAATTTTAAGCATTTATAGCGAAACTTCCTTTTTTTTTTTTGCTACGTGCCTCTCAACGAGCGATAATAGTCGGTCTTTGACGGCGAACGCTTCCCGTGTAGCTCGGTTGGGCGAGAGCCAGTATTTCCAGTATATATACCCTTTGCAACCGCGTCTTTCTATGGGCGGTAAAGAAAGTCTGGCCACCGTGAGAAACCGATGAAGAAAAGGCAATGGAAGGCCATTCACTTTAAAAAATAAGCGAGTCGCGTGGCCAGCCTCTCGTGAAAGGTTTGCGAGAGTCTATATATACGGCGATACGCGCAGGTGGAATCGGAAACCTTAAAGAAGGCGCACTGCTTCGACATGGCCGTGGCCTGGTTCGGGCCCACACTGTACGGCAGCGTCGCGTACGTCACCGCGGCCGATGAAAGGCGCGCCGTGGACGACTTCCTGCGGGCTCTGCTCGGAGACGTCCACCGGGCCGTCACGGCGATCTCGTGGACCGACGAGACGACGCGGCGCGCCATGGTCCGCAGGCTGCACGAGATGAGCGTGGTGACCTCGCAGGAGCCGGAGGAGGCGAGCCGCGCCGCACTGTCCGAAGTCTGGTCGAATTCGACTAAGGTAGGACTGAGTGAGCGATGGCCAATGAGCGGACGCAGTGCACACGGACGCCGTACGCAGGATGCCTTCGGGATACTTTAAAGGAATACTGACATAGTATTATCGAGTCAAGGTGTTGGGCTTTGAAATCTTAAAGGACGTATTAGTAAGCCTTAGAGCGACATAAATAATTTAATATAGATGCATTTATACCAGCTGTTCTAAGAACGTCTTTCAGTATAGGTTCGCAGTCCTGAGACTTATCTGTCGTGACATCACCGCACTCTATTTAGGTCGCTCAGTCGTCTGCTATAAATATTCTTCTACTTGCTTGGCGGCCCGCTATAGCAGCACAGCACATGACCGAACAATTACGAAGCGAGTGCCGAAACGTCACTCCGTTCTTCTTGCATGTGGCAACAATTTTCGCGTTATGACGCCATGACAAACGCACCTCCTGGGAAACTGAGCTGAAACTGGTTCCTAATAAAAAGGTATTTACAGCAATATTATTTTATTTCTGAGACTTGCGAGTAGTCATTCTAGGATTTCAATGCCCCCTAACTTCATTTATTGCAATTAATGGAAGAAAGCTACTATTATGTCTGTACTTAACCACCTGGGATTGAATATCGGGCATTAAAGTATCAGTACGCCAGCCCTTTCGCACCTAACCCGCCTCAAAGTATAGCCGCTGCTCCCGGAATTCGGACCAGCGATTTGTTGCCGAGATACAGGCATCAGCGTGGGCTGTGCCCTAAACGACTTGTTGCCATGTCGATTGCGCTTGTTCTTGATCTGTGGGCTGTAAATTCTTGAAGCCTTTGACCAGACACGCAAGTTGTGAAGGCGGGCTAGTCGGTTGAAATTCGTCGTGTGTATTGAATAAAGGTACAGTAGACTGAAGCAGAAAGACATCTAGCTTACGGGACTGGTTCTTCGAGCATTAGAACGTCCATGTTTCTAAGCGTCTGTGCTACGGCTGTCTGTGTTTGTTGATGCACTCGTAGATACTCATGAGGTCACCACAATAGAGTCGTTCGTAAACCATGCAAACGCAGATGGCACAGAAATGAGACAAATCCTACAAAAATTACCGCCCACGCATTCCGTACGGGTGGTTAACCAGCGAAGCTGAATCGTGCGTCGCCGGTGTTTATCACACTGGGTTTATCCCTACGGTTCATTTAAACAACGGCTTGGTAGGCTGCTGGATACTCGGTACGTAGTCGCTGCTTGCGCTCGGCTGCACGAGCCTGTTCCTGTGCTCGGGTTGCAGCGACCGGCACAGTGTTCCCGGTTCTGCTCATAGCGTTGCTGATCGAAAGCTCCCTACTCCTCAGGAGAGCGTATGACGCGTGGCCTACCCATTTCGTAGAGAAACTACCACCGGAGAGAAACCGCTGCGGGCCAGCTCGGCTGCGACGGAGAGCAACGACGTCACTACTGGCGTAGCCAATCTCGCGCCTCTCGTTCTTTTTTTTTTTTTTTTGCGCATGTGCATGGTTTTACGCCGGAAGGGTTTTCGGCGTACAGGCGACAGACGGGCGGACACATGCCATATACAGCTTCGCTGTAAAATGTTAAATATAGGGAATGTTCCTGAATCCGACATGTGTAAAGCCCACTTAGCGCGTACGACTTCCCTCGGTCGCACCAGTGACGCTAGTGGACGAATAATATCTGAGGACCTCATATTTTTTTATTAACGGCTATCAATGAAGACAATAATCACTATCACTATTATGTTAGGCACTATCAATAACAGACAATGAAGACAGACAAAGCGCTGGGGACATTATTGTTACGCTTAATTCAAATGTTGAAATAACAAGGTAATTGGGAAACGGAAGGGGACGAAAAGATAACTTGTAGGATGTGGGATCTGAACCGACACCTTCCGCATTACGCGGACGGTGCTTAACAACCAAGTTACCGGCGGCGGCAATGCTCCTTTTAACTTTATCGGATATTTCAGTGCATATGAAAGACTAAACAGTGCCGACAGTGTTTCACGAAGCCTCCCCGGCAGTCTTAACGACCTGGAAGCTCGGCATGCAAGCGCTTTTGATGCGTTCCGTCCTCGTTGGGATTGAGCCTCCGCGACCAGAAACCGAACTCGTCACCTTGTACCTAGCAGCAGCGCTATGCCATCACAGCTATTCAGTCACCGCGGGCAGCTTTGTGCCAGTTTTGTTTTATTTGTTTTTATTGACAACATACTGTGGTCTAAAGACCGAGCGCGGGGAGGGGGGGGGACGTAACAAAAGTAGTTGACGAAAGAAATTTGAAAAACACAAAAGAACAGAGTGAAACGGTAGAAGACAGTATAATACATAATTATAATCAAAAGTCAGCAGGACTGAGCAAAAGTGGAAAGCACGACCAAACAGATCAAAACACATCCAAACAGATACACAGTTCGAAAAAAGAACACCACAGTTCGTACTGTGTGGTCATAAACAGAAATGTACACAGCTCTCAGAGTCAGAATTATCCCCATCACGAAATGCTTCCAACGGTAACGCATTCCATTCTTTTATGGTCCGAGGAAGCAAAAAAAGATTACATGAAAAAATTTGTGCGTGCGAAGTAAGGTACAAGAGTATGAGCACATGTGTGTCCAGTTTGACTAGACATGCTGTGTGTTAAGTAAGCTTCAGGTCTAATGTTAACTTTACCAAAAATATGATAAATATGTGAAATATGTGAATGACCATACCGTAAAATGCTTCATTTTGTGCAATGAATGGATTTGCTGCATACGCGGAAAAGAAAGCGGAATGCCACAGAGCGAGACGTGCTCCGGTTTCCTTACATCTATAAACTGTGCGCGTCCCGCACGCTGCTTCAGGAATTCATCGACATCCTGACCGCCCCGACGACGAAGCGAATCTCCGAGGGCGGCGAGGCGTGGCGCTTTTACGAGGGCGAGGGCCGGCTGGTGAATCCGTACCGCGGACTGCTGTACCGCTACCTGAGCAACACGCTGACCGTGACGCACGCCGCGACCGCCAGTCCGCTCTTCTACGCCGACTACAGCGGGGGCGGCGTCCTGCGCGCGGCCAGTTTCGGAGGCCTGGCCACCGCCTTCCTGGAAGCCGCGCTCAGAATGTTCGACAGACGAGTGAGTTCTCGACGCTTCGCGTAGATCGACAGTTCGAGTGAGATAGCATGTTGGAAAGAATAAAAAAAGCTTGCGGTCACTGACCTCATCAAAAGCTAATCGACGTTTCAGAAACCCACGCGGGTTACTTATTCACATTGCCTTCACAATTGTACAAGTATTTTACAGTACAAGTACAGGTACAATACAAGTACAGATACAATACAGTACAAGTACAAGTGCAATTGTACAAATACAAGTACAATTGTACAAGCGAAAAAAATTCACCGACCATTACTACACTCCCGAATGCGAAATTTGAGCGCACCAGTATACGTGTTTCCATTAGGCGACATATATTGAGGCAAAGAATTTGAGGTACTCGGGCACGTATAGCAGGGTCGGTAATCGTCGAAAGTCTGATGTGCGGGTCAAGCACGGCGGCTTTTATGCAGGACTCATCGAAGGTTCCAGTGTAATCGCTGGAGCCGCGTAGCTTCCAGAAAGTGCTACAGCCTTCGCGTCTCGCATACAATCCGATTGCCAAACAATCGCAAACCATGAGAATCGAAACAAGCGGGAACGAGACTAAACAAAGCAAACCATATACAAGCGCGAGCGAGAGCTCACGCGAGCCGACGATATTACGAAACGAGCGGTCCGGCTGGGGCCAAATACGAGTACGCATCGAGCGGTCTGCTGGGTCCGCACGACACCAGTTTCACGCGCGCACGTGACTGCACGGGCCGCTCTCACTGGTCACCTCCGTTCACGGCTCGCGTCTTTCTCCCGCTCTGCGTTCGCTCTTTCATTTTTCGCTGTGCTCGTTCGCTCCGTTACGCCGCCGACGCCAATGCTCGCAGCAGGAACGAGCGCCTAAAAGGGCTGCGTTCTATAATAGGAAACCGTATGCTACAAGGTACTGTGGTATACGGTCCCGTTCCTTCTTGTGACGTTCTTATACTAGTTCCTTGCTGCTTAGTGTGGCAATCTGCATGCCTTCAAACGTGTGAACTTTAAGGTCTGTAAAGTCGCGCATACTGCGAAAAAGGAGCGGGAAGGGGGACATCACGCATTTATTTTCAAGCCTACCGGAGCACACGCTGGTTGTGGGATACATACGGATGTTATTAACGATTGTTTAACTTTATAGGTTTAGCTTTATAGGTTTATAGCGTTATATGTTTAGCACCGGAGTATTTTTTTTTTTCAAAGCAGATACGGACAATCAGAACTTTGTTTTTAGATCTCTGACTTTTTGAGCCAATTTGTTGTCAATCTCGCCTGTTGATGGACTTCTTTTTTTTTTTTAATAGACATAACTCGAAGCCAGTACTCTCTTGTTTACATGCTGCCACACGAGGGCGACACACGTACAATCACCTATTTCTTTTTTCCGTGCGTACATTGTTTTTTTAAATATTCCACCATTCCTTATTTTAAGACCTTTAATACACTTTTGGGACCATAATTTATTGGTCTTAAAACTTCGTAAAATCGTATAGAACGAGCCTAAATTCGTAAATATTGAGAAAAATTCGGGTGAATCAGCACGAATTGTGGCATGTGGACTCCTTTTTCACAGTGCCTTCCGTTGCGAAGGCATTGATAACAAGGAACTTGTGTGAGGTTCCAAAACGTGAATAATCTTTTGACTTGGGCCAGTGACGTGAACCTGTTATGGTGATTTATTTTTTTTTTTCTTTGCAGATGCTATCTGCCCTTTAATATTGCCTTTCTAAGCTCGGTTACAATAATTTTTGACCCCGTATGCTTCGTCGAGTCAGTATACATATATGTGAACAGAATGCTTATGAGTCTTGCTACATTCATTTACACAAACGCTGCCGACCGTGCCATGAACAAGTCCCCTATCAGAATTGTCGCCTCGCGCCTGTGTTTTTTTTTTTTCGTCCTCCCACTGTTCACCACTTCTAGCCTCTATCTTGTTGTAACCCTCTGCCGTTTTTTTTTTTTTTTGTAATGCTCCGTACGTGGTTTTAATAAAACATCCTTCATAATGTGCAGTGTTATGATATACATTTGCTAATTTTGTTATTACTAGGCTGAGAAATTTGGTTCGTATTGATGTAGAGAAAGGCTGTTCATTGACTGAAAAATTATTTGACAACGTTTCAATTCGCTTCCTACACAATACGATTCGCGTTTGATTCGGTCTCAAAAATTGCTGTTCGTAAAGACTTAGTGCAAACATAAAGGTCTCTTCTCGTAGAACTTCTCTACGGTAGGCATATTTCTTAACTCTTTCCTTACCGTGCCTACATGAATCGATCAGTTTAATCGAGCGTTTTTCTACGCGTTGTTATAGATTTCAGTTGGAATTTTTCTACTAGCAACATACAACATCGACCGTCTGAAACGACGACTGAACTTTATTTCTTATATTTGACAATTTCCAGATGATTGTGGAGTCTGGAAAAATGAAACTTCGACTGGTAATATCATCGAAACTAGCCTCCAGTGCTACCAGCACATCAATAAAAAAGGCTAAACATTTGCGTTTTGGTCCGCTCGGCAACGTTGGCGTTAACATGACAGCAACACTGCAGATACAGAAGATGCTCTCGGCTTGTCAGTGTTCTGATCCGACGTATTGGCTGTGTTAACGACGTCTCAAACAACAGTAGATATATTTTCTTAACTCTTTCCTTACCGTGCCTACATGAATCGATCAGTTTAATCGAGCGTTTTTCTACGCGTTGTTATAGATTTCAGTTGGAATTTCTCTACTAGCAACATACAACATCGACCGTCTGAAACGACGACTGAACTTTATTTCTTATATTTGACAATTTCCAGATGATTGTGGAGTCTGGAAAAATGAAACTTCGACTGGTAATATCATCGAAACTAGCCTCCAGTGCTACCAGCACTTCAATAAAAAAGGCTAAACATTTGCGTTTTGGTCCGCTCGGCAACGTAGGCGTTAACATGACAGCAACACTGCAGATACAGAAGATGCTCTCGGCTTGTCAGTGTTCTGATCCGACGTATAGGCTGTGTTAACGACGTCTCAAACAACGGTAGATGCTCCGGAGTTGGTGTTGTTTTCATATTTGTGTTCGACTAATATCAAGTGCAACTTTGATACACCAGTGATACGGCTGTAATTTAATATATCGCAGTACTACTACGTCATGAGATGAGCCCATTTCTAGCGGTAACGAGACTTAATAGGCTGGAATTATACGTGCGCTAACAACTCTGCGCAGAGCCAGCTTATTACTTTGTTGTCTCTTGACAACGAAAGTGCAAGTGTCAAGAACTGATAAACTAGACACATCCAAGAATGTGCTAAAAGAACAAGGTAGATGTTAAACGGGGAGGGTTTCGTTCTTAATGATCAGTGTTTATCACTTTGCTATTCCTTCCGTGCACGTCTCATGTTGTTTATGACGCTTTTATTTAATGCCCAAACATCATACTATAGTATCGTAGCTGTATGATGCGAAGAAAATTTAAAGATGCTAGAATGTTTTGTCCATGTTGTTACATAGTGCTATATTCGTTAAATTTTTTGTATATTTAAACAGAAATTCTACATCGACCCATTGATGCCTATGTTGCTTGTTGACTTTGTATACTTTTGCGAAGCACTCTGTATTGAAGTGTAGCTGAGTGCAGTTGTGAGACATTTGGTAGGCTTCGCCCCGTTAGTGTTGGCCTCTCATTCGATCAAATGATAAAGGAAGACACTGTTCTGCTTTTACGAAAAGACATATCGCGCTAAATGTATTATAAGCAGTTCAGGCGTTGCTCTCAACGCAGAGATCCTGTTCGCCTTTCTGGGCCGCGATATTTTGCTTCCCCAGACCGACTATGGGTGAGCTATCAGCTCTTTATGGGGTTGGAACGGAAGGATATGCACATGCTTTTTTTATATTTCTTTGTTTACGTTGTGATCCGCACCAGCGACGCTCACCTCCTGCTTGGGCCACTCGGCCCCCATCCTTGTCATAAAGGTTGGTTTACGTTCCATGAGCCCCCGCTTTGCATTCGCAGGGCATTCGAATAGACGAAGGCGAGGCCAGGGCCTGGATGAGCCCCCGTGCCGAGAGACAGCTGTACCGCAGGTTTCACTGCAGCAGCGTCATCGGCGAAAACATGCTGCAGGTGGCCAGCCTTCGCATCGCCTGGGAGGCCTACAAGAACGCCTCGTCGGGGTAAGCCACGCCCAGTGCGCCTTGTGAATAAGTCTGTGCCGTTCCACCTCTGTATTCCAGCAAATGGGCGCACTGCCATGTCTCTTCAAGGTTCTTTGTAGGCTTGCATACATTTCGGTCTCACCTTCACTTTTTTACAAAGATTTGCACCTTTATGTGTGTATAAATTGTGTCTGGACGTTATACGGCTAACGCCCTCACGTTGAAGGGGTGAGATCGAATCGCTGGCCACGACCAGTGAAGTTTGCCGAATTTTTTTGTTACAAATAAATATTATGGCGTCTGCCACAGGCGACAAGAAAAGTGCATTAAATAAACTTTCAAAGCTGTCGCCGTGAAGTTCTCTTGTCAGATATTTCTCTGTGTCCAAGGCGGCCAAGATTATTAGGCAGTTTTCAACTGTGTCTTTTTCGCATCACACGTATAGCTATCATTCGCTATCACGTGTAATAGATCGTTAGCCCTAAAGGCAGGGACGTTACCCACGGGAAAAAGCAACACCCTTAAGGGCGCCAATTTTTTGTAATTTATTGTAAGGTTACCTTAAATTAGTGTACAACAAACGAAGCTATCTCTGAGCAAGCGTGAAATTTTGTGGAAGGTATTGCACGTTTGTATGAATTCCGACTCCTCATGAATGCCAGCTTGAGTTGGATAAGCTATACCCCCTATGACATAGTGAACTCTCTCAGACGCGACCATTCCTGTTCGGATGGACGGGTTTGAAGCGCGCGCCAGGCTAAATTTAGCTCTAATTACGTCACGCGTGGCCCGAACACGACATCATCAGCGCGTGTGACATGTGCATGGTGACACGTGCATGCTTCTTTTCTCTACACAACGACGCCAAAACTAACTGCGCGGGGTGCATGGTTGCAAAGATATCAGCGAGAATGCTACAACACATTTTTCCGTTACATCGTTTCGGCAAGCGATACTCTTTGACCGTTTTGAAAGACGGTGCCCTTGGCCACTTTTATTCGCTTTAGTGTGCCTGTCCTGGTGCCCTTACGATCATGGTACGTCACCGCGGGCCTTGGCACTCAAATGTTGCACCCGTACCTACGTGTATTTCCACGGAGAGCCATCGTCTCTTCTTCCGCACTCTGTATACAGAGCCAGTCCAATTACTACAAATAGAGTGAAACATTTCTGAGAGAAACGGGGCTTAAAATTACCACCACAAAGCACTCCCAAGAAACGAAAACCGGGGAAGAAATCGGGGTATGTACCAATAAGCAACACGCCTCACTTATGCCGTAAAGCTAACTTATATTGTGCCTTTCGCTCTCCTCCAGCGGCGATTCGTCGTCCGTCGAGGCTCTGGACATCCTCGACTCGCACGGCAACGCCCAGCGCTACACGTCGGACCAGCTCTTCTTTCTGACCTACTGCCGCCACTTCTGCAGCACCGGCACCGGCTGCCACTCGGCCGTGCGCAGCCTGCCCGACTTCGGCTCCGTCTTCGGCTGCGCCAAGGGGCGCCCGGAAGAAGACGATCTAAGCCAGTGCCGTTTCTTCACTTAGCGTTGACTTCACCGCCTACCGATCTCACATTTCTGCTTTGCGCGTTTGCATACATACTGCTACTGCAGCCATCGCTTCTCTCTACACCGCTATTGTGGACTTTTTTGCGAAACGCGTTTTAGTTTTCGCAGAACTTACTGACTTCACTTTTATATTTCTAGATTATGTTTGGACCTAAAAGCTAATCCCTTATGCATGTACGCCTCGACTTCGCTTCACACTTTCTTTTATTGCAAGTCACAATTCGAGGGTTCAGTGCTGATGATGCTAAAATGCAACTCTACGCGCATCTTAACCTCGATCATCCGTGACCTCAGTGCAACACTGAGAGCGAATGTGGCGTGCACGCCGTGAAGCGTAAGAGGAGCAAAATACAGGACTTGTTCTAATGGCAAGTTTTCTTTTTTTTTTCACATTTTGACTGAACTTATATCCGCGTGCGATATCGTCTTTCTCACATTTGTGTCTCCTACCAAATGTATATTAATTGCAGACGTGGACACATCAGCATGATTTGTAATTTTACTTTCCTGTGTAATTTGAACGTGTCGTCTGCAGCTCTGTCGCATATTATGGGAAATAAAAACGTTCATACAACATGCTCATAAGTGATAAAATGTGTTTTTTGTTCATTCTTTTTTTTTTTACGGACATTGTGATTCGGCTGCGTCACATGTCCGGTTGCGTCACATAAGTTACACTAACGGGCCCGTTCCTCGGTTACAGTTGTCGCAGCATAACTTCACGTTGCATTGGCAGCACTGCTCCAAGGTAACAAGCCGTATGTTACTATATATCTTCTACCTATAAGAACAAGTACTCTCGGCATTCGGCATTCTATAGATACTGTGATTCAAAGTACACGAAGCTGAAATACTGCACAAGCCTTGTGCATTCCCCTGAAATGTGGTGCCGAGAAGAGGGACACAGGACAGCTTTTACTAATACTAAATACGCGGGACGGATGGATTCCTTTAGGAGCAGCGGAGTTGGGATCAGCGACAAGATAATCCACCTTCAGCCTTCACGCAAACATTGCGCATTTCCAGGTTCACAAGAGGACTAAATAAATGAAATTTCTCATCGTGCTGCGCGAATTCGCGTTTCCGATACAAGCAGTTGAATCGGTTTGCTAATTCGTCGCAAGCGTTGTCTCTTAAGAGGAACCCGCTTTTCCTTGTATAATGGGGCAAGCGAACAACAAGAGTATATATAGAGTATGTATAGTAGTAGCGAGAGCATGTATAGAGACAGAAGGAGCATGTATAGCAGTAACGGATTCTTTATTTTTATGTTCATTTCTCACTGCAAATAGCCTCACATAGGTCACGTACATTTCACTGTCTAATACCCTCTCACTTAACACTAATAATATTGGTGTAGGAGCCTGGTCACAAAGGATTGGTGGAAAAGCAGTAGCTAACACTGTATAATAACACACATTTCCAGGAACTACAGTTGGTGTTTTCTTTTTTAATGTTACTTTTATATGTTATGTTCTATTACTGTATTTATCATACTTTCAGCTAACATTGTATAGTTAGCAAATCTTGTGTATGAACTCTTAATATATGTCCTCCTTACTTCTTGTGTAACCCAGTCCTCTCTCTAATGCCGGAAAGTCCTGAGGGTAAATAAATAAATACATTAATTAAACAAATGAATTTCCAGACAGCTCGGCGAGTGCGGCTCTTAGTGGTCCAATAATTCCGATCCTTCCGATAATTCCGAACCGACAGCTCCTATTTCCTAGGAGCAGAAGCTTCTGCCGTAATAGAAAAGCTGATGTATTTACAAAGTTTAGATGTCGAATACCTACATTAAACTATTATCTGTATCGATCTGGTCTAGCGCACTCTTCTTCGCGCTCTTACTGTGGTGAGCACGAGACAATGGAATGCTTCTTCATGTCATGTCGCCGTCTTTCAACATTAAGAAAACATACTTTAGGAAGGCAATTTCATGATGCTGGATCGAGTATGACGATTCCTGATATTCTATCTTTCGGAGCCTCTTTTCTGGGACACTATCATGGCGATGATGGTTCAGCTGTTGTGAGATACCCAATTGAATCAGGACGATTCCATTGCTGAATTCTTAAACTTCATCTGAACTGATTCTTTCAGCTATTCCAAATTTTCAATGGTGCTCCTTCTTAGATTCGCTTAATGGTTTTTACGTCACCCGATTCATGGCCAATCCCCCATAGTTGTTATGAGTCACTCGTAGAGGCAAACAAACAAACATCTCCCCCCTCCCAGTGCTAATCGAAAACATTCTTCAAATTATTCAACAGCGGTTGTTGTGACTGTTTCATTCTCAGTGAAACATCGATCACTCCCTTCGTCTTCAGACACTATTGTAGCCAATACATTTAAATCGTTAATGCCCCCAAACATAAGCCTGGTGCGGTTGGTATGGGTTCCAAGCCATCGTGGTATATTCTTAAATGAAATGCGCGGATATCTCTTGATGGACCAGCTATGTACGTTAAACCTACATCGGCTTATGTCCCTGCAGCTATAGGTTTAGAAAATTTTCTCTTTTCCAATATTCTAAAAAACCGAAAATCCAAGTGTTGGAATTTAATCATTTGCCCTTATCATGGAACAATAGATGGTGTCCCGCACGTAAATTGGAAATCTCCATCAGAAAATTACGATGCCGCATCCCACCATTAATCGTTTACCTATACAGGTCTAGTCTGGCACCGTCCCCTCTGTGCCCTAGCTGTCGGGAACCCCAAAACATTGAACACTTTCTGCTAGCATGGCGTCGATATGGAAATCAGAGGAAGTAATTAGCCTTTTCCTTCCGAAATTTGGGTTCCTTTAACTACTCAAGATAACCTCTCCTTCGAGGCTTCTTCACTGTTGCTTAACCACAGGAACATCTGCGTGGCCACGTGCGACTATGTCTGCGACACAAGCGGGCTCCAATGTTAATTCTCGCAATCAATATTTCGATAGATCATGAAATCCCTGGTTGTGTCTTTGAAATTATCCTAATGCCATCCAAAAACGAACACGGAATTTGTTGTTTATATATAATTACAGATATATTTATTTCTATATCTGCCACGTGAATATATTTCTCAATTAACATCAACGTTATGCATGACTCCGATTTACTTTTCCGTTTAGGTTTTTCTCTCTCCCTTTCTCTTTAACCGCCGGCTTCTTCGCCAATCCCCCGTAGTGGGTAAGCGTCACAAGTTAGGAGCAAGCAAGCAAGCAAGGAAGCCACTGCCAATTCTACGAATAGCGGCGCGTGCCAAAATTTGAGGGAAGAAGAAGCACCATAGCGGCGTCGCAAGGTACAAGGCACGTAGACCTCTTTGTTTTGCAATTTGACATGGATCAAAATGAGGTGCGAGATAGGAAAGAACGGAATAGCGCTCAACGTCTAAGGCGCGTTCCAACGCGCCCTGTTTCCCAGTTTCCATCGCATCCCACTTACAGCGAAAGCTGTATGTGCCTAACCTTCCGTAGTTTTCCCGCGTCCTGCATCAGAAACGGACATAGCGATTTCTAACAAACTCATACGGATGCAGTGCGGCGACAAAACGTCAAAATTAGGAACAGATTAGAACGCTCGCCTGAACAATAGCGTGATGTCAAGGTTATCGCAGTATATAAGCAGGAAATGTATCGGCGCTAAAAACAGCTGCGTTATCCATAGGGCGGACAGTGTAGTTCGTACGTCCGAAGAACAACATGCGTACAAGGAGCGCCGGAGGGAACAGCAGCGAGAATCTAAACGGCGCCGGCGCGAAACGACCACCGACGAAGAACGTTCCCGCGATGCTGAACGAAAACAACAATCGCCAGTCCGGGCGACCTCCGAACGAGCAACGACGCCAGACTCGCAACGTAAAAAATGACAACCATTCCACTTCGTGAAGATGGAATGGCAGCGAAAGCGCTTTGCTTTTCGTTTGAGAGCTTTGACTGTCGTCACCTTTGGCTGCCATTCCATCTTCACAGAGTGGAATGGTTGTCATTTTTTTTCGGCCGCACGTCACCGGACAGCCTACGGACTTCCACGCTAGTAATCAGTCAACATGCCGGCCCAGTTGAGCGTGGGCTATATAAGGAGCTTCGTAAATCGTGCGGCTAAAGAGGTTTGCGCTACAGGCTACCACATGAAAAGAGAATGCTATAGGAAGGAAACTTGAACATCGCCTCCTAATGCACGGTGTGAGGATTCCCGTTACGAACAGTGTGAATCCCACTTGTGTACAGTAGTCGAGTGACTGGCAGCCGCGTACAAGATCCATTGGGTACGAGTGCATGGAGCTCGCACCGAGCGCTCATGCGGCATAGCCATGCGTGGCCTTATTGCGACGTCGGCTTGCATTTTCATTCGCAAGATCGTCCGTCAGACGTCCGTACGTTCGGTTCCCTCCCGGACGTTCCGGGCATCCTGCGGATATTCGTTGTCCAATGGGGCATGGCGGAAGGGCATTGAATTTTTTCGCCGCGTAAAACCAATAAGTTTATTTAATTGTAAAGTTTTCAAGTTTCGATGACACATATGTTTTGCTAGCTGAAAATGTTCGAAGCGGCAGTTCAGCATATTCTTCTAGGATTTAGAGGTCCAGGACCTTCATTTTACCTGATAAAAATATTGAAGAGAGCCCGAAATATGTCAATCTGTACTACTTTAGTAAAGCTATTTTGGTAAATTACGCTGTACAACAGCGATGTGGCCACTGCTTTCGTGGGCGGAGGCTTCGTAATGCAGAGAAGCAACGAACGCGAAATACGGTTCGTGACATCGCCTTGAATTTCTCGCTCCAGCTGCGCCTGGTACGTGATGATTTTTTGACTATGTCTACCCGAGTCTAGGCAAACGTTCATCGGCAAAGGAGAACTGCACAACGCTTTCTAAACGAAGACTCAATACAAACATTTCCCGAGAAGTTTTGTTGCGCCAAAGAACCAAGATATACGATAAAATACTTAAAAATTCATGACGTCACATTGGGCTCCTGTGTTGAGGCTACGGCGAGAAAGAAAACAAATTCGAGGAAGGGAAGCGTGCACTTCGCTTGCGGCAACCCACTCTTGGCCGGTCCACCGTAGTGGGTGTGCGTCACAGTTTGATGCCATCATATATGCACGTGACCACGTGCAATTCCGATAAGAAGACGTGAACAAAGCCGATATAGCAGGCAGCGTTTCATCCTTCCTCATCGTTGACAGGTAAGCAGTGACTGAGGTTCTTTGTCAGCGGGATTAAGAACAGAGAAGGCGACGCATTCGCGGGAGGCACATAGGACAACTACGTGAACGGCATTGTGCCTAGCCGCGACTTTCAAAATTTCTCGCTTGCGTACAGCTGGGAGCGGGCCCAAGGGACATAATGAGAGAGAAAAAAAAAAAGACTTGAAATACGGCACAGCTCTGCAAGACAGCACAATAATAAATGAATGTGAAACGGTAGAGATTAATCGCAATTAAGTGGAAACTGACTTTTACGGAAACAGAAGTGGCACCAATGGGTATATAGGAAACGTAGGATGTACATATGCGCAGAAGCAGACAAGACTGGAATATCGTTTTGCGACATCTATTAGAAGGTCAACAAATTTCTAGTGACGAAATCACTTTCGCAAATCGCGATGCATGGTCCACCCGAGCACGCGCTGCCCGCCCAAGAAGCCTATACAATGTACAACCTTGCTGCCATGCACACATTCAACTATCCCCCCCCCCCCATGTCCCTTTCTGCAGACCGTCCAATGGTACAGACTAAAGACGGTATGCAGGAATTGTCGGTTATATGTTCTACAGTTTTATTCAACTTAAATTATGTGGTTTTTACGTGCCCAGGCCACGGCATGACTATCGGGAACGCCGATATGGAGGATCCCCGAATTAATTTGGGCCACCTAGGTTTCTTTAACGCGTGCACTCAATTCGTATCTTAATCGTATCGTATTGTTCGCGCGCAATTACGTCAACCATGTCTTGCTTAGCGCGTCGACACTTGTTAGACCCTTAATTTTTTCAGCCTATACGGCACTCAGGATTCCGACCCTCGGCTCGGTTTCCTCCTCGCTCTTGAGCCCCGAATGTTTACGGCTACTTCGAAACGCACGCCCAAGGCTCTGGCGACGCACTTGCGCGTCCGGCGGCTCTCCTCCGTCCCGATGATGATGCTACTTGTGCTTGCCCCCAGTGTCAAAGGCACTAGCATATGTTTGACAGGATATTCCACATGGCGCGTTCCGGCATGCTCTCGTGAAATAATAGTTTCTTTTTTTATTTCTCCGAGCGCTTGCAGCTAATAATGAACATCACGTGCTTCGAGCCTAAGATTTAGTTTCTTTTCGTGAAAGGACGCAGCGCAAGTGACCGTGCAACAAACCAAAGTTTATTTATACTTGTTAATTATGAGCACTTACTAGAATATGCGCAAAGCATCACCCTACCAGAATGAATTTCTTTCGATTGACTTAGAAGCGCTTTGGAATAAACTTATGCACCTTGGACACATTCATCTTTATCGACAACCCACTATATAATTCGCGGTTGAAAGGGTTATTGCAGAAGCACGCTCCGCGTTCCGATTGTCTAGCTAGATGTTACGCAAGTCAAAGTGATTATCCATCCGGTCTTCACTGTCGGTCTTGGTAACAGCCATGTTGTCATGGTAACAGCCGTGTTGATAGTTACTGCGCCGCGGGGAATTGGACGCGCTGACGCCGAGTGTGACGCGTCAATGCAAAAAAGTTTGGAGGACCCTTAAGCTTCGCCTTTAAGAGTGGAACGCGATAGCATTCAAAGATCCCCGACTGTACCACACGCTTGCCGGCAACTGCAGCTTACGTAACCGTAATGCTTGCCGGGAAACGCTGGCGGCGAATGCTATGCACGAAGGCGGGCGGGCGAGCTTTCTTGTAGAAACGCGGCCTCTTGCGTGGCCGTGGATGCGCGGAGGCGAGCGCCATCTGGATGCTGTTGTTGCAAGGAGCGCAGCGCGCCGCTCTGTGAATGGTAAAACGCTGGAAAAAATGGGTCTATGTTTCAGTTTCCGCGTAACGGAAGTATGTTTTCTGCTATAGTCAAATTACAATCCGACGCTATCATGACTGCAGGTTGCGTTTAGGTGGCATTCTACGATTTTTCTGAATCATCCTACTTTGAGAAATTCAATTATTTCAGTAACGCCACTGCACCACGGGGAGCGCCTGCGTGGTTGTTGTTCGGAATAATTTTGCGCCGAACGACCTCCGGCGCAAGACGCCGACACCGGATGTTGTGCGACAGGGGAGCCTTAACGCTATCGCCTTGCGTTGCAAATACGTTTAGTGTGGTTACCGCAGCTATACCTGAATCATTGGGGATTTGCCAAGGTATATGTAAACTGGTACCGAAGCTTCTATAGAAGCCCTCCTGTCAAAAAAAGTCCGCTCGTTGCAACCGTCACCATATACGCATCGGGGGGACAACAGCAAACGAAACTAAATAATGACGTCCTAACCGTAAAGGGCAGTGACGTCAAGATCTTATGCTGCTTAGCGCGAATGTTTGAATTTCTTTAGCGTCCGGCATTTCGATCTACGAAAGCAGTTATTTTTCTTTTGAGGCTGAGGCGAACTTGCGACTCGCCTCAGCTGAAGCGCAAGCATGTCATTAAACTATAGGAGGGGCGTAAGTCTTAATGTGAACATAATTAGGTTGCTATTTAGGACGATTGCTCCAGCAGCTTTGTTAGGAAGGTGAGCTAACAGGATGGAAACAAATGAGGGTGCCACCGTGGTTTCGAAAGCAACCTCACTTTTATTCGTCTAGAATAATGCAACCAACACAACTGACCAAACAAAACATATGTTTCAGTGGATAAAAAATACTGTGACCGGCACATAGTCCTAATGTACAGCAACATATGCGAAGCTTTTTCACGGAATCATTCGCAATTCCGTGCGACACCGTGTATTCACATCCAACAGTTACCAGACAACATTGTGCAACATTATCATTTAGAAAACATTCGACTTGCTAATTTTGCTGCCCGTAGGACGCTCAGAGCCGGCGTTACGGAGAGTGAACGAACATATCACGACGTTTTCCGCGGAGCGTTCCGAATTTATCGTCACGATGAGACACAGCGCGTCGGATGCCGCCGCGTGAATTCTTGCACGATAGCGAAAATCCTGCACTCGCAACTTTCGCCAATGAATGCCGCGCGCTAGGTAACGTAAAATTTGAAGTGAAGCGCACGCCACCCATTGAACAAATACGCAAGAAAATAATAAAAAAAAAAGCTCGTACGTAGCCGCCGCGTTAAATTGAACAACGCCATTACACACGACATAACAGCTGTCGTGTACAGTCTTGCCAAGTCTTGTGCCAGAAACACTGGTAGGTAGGGGTCACCAAGAACGAACTAATAGATTGTGAAATACAAAAAGAATAACATTTGGTGCTCTAGTACAGCAAAAATATTTGAAACGGAATATTCACTCATACGACAGTATTGTGGTTTAAAATGTTGAGAAAAAAATTTTCACATAGGTTTCCTCGTTTTACTGTTTGTCCCCTCCTCACCTAGTGGCGATTCCATCGTGTAGCACTAACTGACATCTCTGGAAATAGTTTTTTGCACGCTTTTTGTTCCAAGCTGCGCTACCTAATTTAGGTGGACCTTGGACTTGCTCAGAAGAGACTGAGCTGCTCAAGTGCTCAAGTGAAGCGCCTCGTTATAGTGACGCAGGTAGCGAAGCCATATGGATCTCAAAGCCGCCACTCCGCTGCTGAAGGTGGAGCCCAAATCATCACGGCACTCGCTCCCCGTCTCCTCCTCTCGCCCAAGGTCGTCGGTTCGCATGCCGCGAAGCTCCGGCGGCTCCCCTCACCCAGGAGCGAAGACCGGCAGCGACAGCGATCCCCCATCTCGAGGAGGCAGAAACAAGCCGACAAGGAGACGCGCGAGATCGGAACGCGGCCTGCATCACTCGAGGCACCACAGGCGTGTCTCCCCTGCTTCGGCCGCGGCCTCTCCGAGCACGCCAGCGGTGGTGACGTCGGTGTCGACCATGTCGGCGCCCGCTGCCGTCCTGACTTCGCAGTACCCGGAGGAGGCCGAGAGCGCCGGAAAGGGGACCCCGATCCGCTCCCCACTGCTCAGTGCTGTAAGGCACCACTGGGACTCGCAGTGTTGGATCTCGTTCCGAAAAAAAGGAAAGTGTCATCATATATACACTCTTAGACAAAGGTACACCCTTTTGGGTGTATACCTGCCACACAACGATAATCGTCATCTGCCTTGCTTGCGTTTCCTTTCTTGAAAACGCTGCGCCCGCTACTTTCCTTTCGGGAATGCTATGTCATGCCGATAACGCGCATGCCGTTCGTTACTGGGAAGTACCGGGCTCGCAGCGTTAAAGAATGGAAATGCGGACAAGACACGTGACATTTGTTGTTGTGTGTCAAGACACAACCCAAAGGGTACAATTTTGTTTTAGAGCGTATAGTATATAGTGATGATAAGGTGCACACAATGAGAATCTTATATTTAAGGCGGACCAGCGCTCTATTAAGGTGAGGGGGACAAGGATAAGCACTGACGAGCTACTCGTGCTTGTGCGCGCTGCTCCTCACCGTGGAACCCGAGACAGGTGCACACACATCTTCAAAAGGAACGTTAACTGGCAGTACCCAGACTCGGCGGCGCTGATAGTTCTGGCACAAATTCCCACCCCCTTTTTTTTTTTTTTGTTCTGCGCGGCGTACACCTTCCTTACGGCAGGATATGCGGCGACGGACACCGACTCGCAACGTGACAAGTCTCCATGTGCCGAACACGGCCAAGGAGAATTAGTATGTCACAGAAACTTCCAAGAATCTAGAAATCCGGAGAAGAAGCGAGGACCGTCGGTTAGGTCGATAAGGTGGTTCGCTCTGAGACTGCAGGAGGACGGGTCTGCGCCAGAAAGAGGCGAAGAAGCAGTCCCACAAAGGAACTCGCGATAGGTGGCAAGTCAATCCTCGTCTTATCTATTCCTTTCTTCATTTGCATTTCCTCGCGCTGTCTACAGTCGCCTATGATGAAAGGTGCGGTGGGCGAGAAAGGGAATTGCATGGAGCGGACTAGAAGAGCAGGAGACTAGAGTACACCTGGCGGTGTTGTTGTCTCCAGTTGCTCAGGTATAGGATAGCACCAGTTGGAATTCAAACGCTCGCGTACGGGCGTTTAACAGCGGCGACAAAACTCTCTCAGCGGGGACGAGTGCGCTCGAGTATTTCGTGCACAAAATATGGAGACCATCCGACAACGCCGAAACAGCAATTGGCGAAGCGGCGCAAGTCAATGTGTACGGAGTAAAAGTGACGGGAAAGTGCCGAAACATCAACAATCTCAATTGCATAAGCAACCGATGCCCTGCCATCAAGTTCCACAATATCATCATGCGGGTGCACGTTGAAATAGCCGTCTACAATTCAGTCGCAAGCGCTTTCTGCAGGGAACTAAATAAGTCGCGTCGGTTGCTGTAGTGACAATTTGAATAGGAAGCCTCGCGCGAATGTAGGTTCCCTAAAATTGCAGTAACCGCAGCGCCGCTTTGGCAGCGCAGGTTATCAACCAAGTTCTTATCCGAGGCGTCACTACCTGTAGGCAATTTAAACTCAACCATTTCAAGCTGTACTTCAAGCAAATAGCACATCGGTTTAACTACAACACACTTTCTCCACCTTTAGATTCGGTGCTCCTGTGCTTTGAGTGGTCAACTAACTGGACCTCCCTCTGGCAGTCTGCAAGTCTCCGGGTTAACTCGGATGCTATAGAACATAAATTCGTTGCTCCCGAATTCGATCCCCTGGACCCCGACGAACCTTTCTCCAACCGCAGAGCTTTCTTTCTTAGAAACCCGCGCAGGTTTTTCTTTGCGGCTTGCGTACAACTTTCGAGCATGTCCGTTCTTTTTTTTTTCATGATCGTCCCGCTCCCTTCTGCAGACACAACGCGTCAGGCTCCAGCGACGGCAATGGCCAGGGGCTTCCCCGAGAGCCCTGGCTCTGCTGGCACTGTCCGTGGGAGTGGCGTGTGCTCTGGCAGTGGTCTACTACTTCTACCTCTCCGCGCCGTCGGGCTCACTTCAGAGTCAAGGGGCGCTGGCGACCCGCGCATGCGTGACGGCTGGCTGCCAAGAGCACGCTTCGTTCTTCCACCGCAGTCTGAACACACGAGTAGACCCCTGCGAGGACCTGGGCGCCTACGTCTGCTCCCTCTGGTCGCCATCTAGCCCCATGGCTTCGGACCTTGCTGGACAGATGACTCTGACCTGGGCGTTGAGGGCCACGGAGTCGCTGACTCGGGACGCCACGTCTGAGGCTTTGGACGCGGTGAGGCTACACCGGGGGGGGGGTTCCATTTAAACTCCACCATGTTTGTCGTCTTGGGTCAATAATACGTGGGTATATTTGCTGTAATAATAATAATAATAATAATAATAATAATAATAGTAATAATAACAATGATGATGATGATGATGATGATGATCTTCGGAAAGGAATCCCGATGTAAATGTATGTACCACTATTTACTTGGCGAAAAGTTAGTGGTAATCGCGCAGGCTGGTACAAAGGCCACAACTCCAGGAGGCAGTCTACCACATCCTCCTCTTCTCCCTCTTGCGAACACGGTCCTGTTTAAATGCACGGTAACAAGATCAATAACGAATAATGTTCTTACGCGAAGAAACAGTGCTCCCATCTATCACCGTTACGGTGTAAAGCGAATCCCACTGTAGCAATGACAGGTGGTGCTAACGTTCACTTTCAGTAAACTCCACATTTCTCTTCCATTTTTCCCCCCAGTTGCGTCGCCGCGGAAGACGCGCACTTAAGCTTTGTTGCTAACGAAACAGGCAAGTAATGCTCCCAAACGTGGTTCTAAGGCAAATCCACCGATATGTGCTAACTCGATCCGTGCGCAATCTGAACGGAAAGTCAACCAGAGATTTAGCGGGAAGTCATGTGCACTGATGGCGCTGCTATTTACGTAACACCCCTGTCAAAATGATAGGTTACGAGACAGCCCGACTCCTTTCGGCCTCACGCGTTGGACGGGTGAATGGCGAGTTTAGGTTAGGCGACGCAAGCGGCTTGCGTACGCAAGAACTGGGGGTGACGGTACTGAGCATGCGCAGAAACCGACGTAGTGTTCCGCGCATGCGCAGTACCGTGGCCCTTAGTCCTTCTGCGACGGTAGTGCGCATGTGCAGACCCAAATGTAGGGGTGAGCGCATGCGCAGTACAATGCTCCCTAGTCCTCGCGTACGCAAGCTGCTTGCGTCCCCTAATCGAAAACTCTCTAATGACGCACTTTCCCCTCCCGTCTTTAGGGAGGCGAACTGGGCGCGCAGCACAAGGTCGTATCGGCGTTCCTGCGCAAGTGTATCGCCCAGAAGGACGATGACCGACGCAGCCTTCTCAGCGTGCGCGATTTCGCGGCACGCCTGGGTATCCCGTGGCCGTACGACGCGAACCATCCCTCGGTGCCGGACACCCACCCCTTCGAAGTGCTCATCCGGCTGGACGGGCGTTGGGGCCTGGAACTGTGGTGTCAGGCAAGTCAACAGAAGTTTCGCGCTCCGAGATCTGCCTATGTATGACAGAAAGACATAGCGGAGGCAACACGATCGCACGGTGCCAGATGTTGCATTGCATTTCTTCTTTTATGCGTCCCGTTTGTAAGCTTACGCTGTACGCTATAGCTGTCGAGCAAGCCGTCATCGCGGTGCCGTTCCTTTGCCGAAACACACAAGAAGTTCACAGTAAGGATTCGGCGCCTTCTTGGTTCGGCCTATTGGCCCCTGGTACTACACCTAAGAAGCGTGCGAACAGTTATTCTCGAAACGTAATGAAGTTCCAAATCACCCGGCCGTGGTGACTCGGTGGCTTTATCTCGAGCAGAACGAGGGCAGAACGAGGGTGAATGCGGAGAACAATGGCAGCACGCGCACGCAGACCACGAATGAAGGTCAATTGAAACACAGACAGCTACAAGACAAATTACTCGCCGCCGTGGCTTAGTGGCCATGTCATTGTGCTTCGGAGCAGAGGGACGTGGGTTCGACTCCCTGCTGCGGTGGTTCCGTGCACCCCTACGGTGGGCTACGGTACGCAAAGAAATACTCGTGCATCAGGCTTTGGGTATATGGCCTTGTTTTGCACGTTTCGTCTGACAAGTCTTGCTGCCCGTTATGGAATGAACTATGGGGCAGCAAGCCTTCCACGGAGCTTCACGTCGAGTATTCAAAAAAGGTTTCGAAACCATTTCTGTACGATTACCGCATGCATTGAAGGAGTACTAACATACGGTCGGCTGATATTCCACGGCCTCTTCTTTTTCTGCAGACAACCGTGTTGAAACGCAGGCGTCAAAAACCGATACCACCCGTGCTGGTGGTACGCAGGACAGATATGGCCTCCGCCTGGTTGGGCTTGGTCGACGCGCTCGACAACAACCAAGGACGCATGGCGTACTACAAAGACATACACAGGTACACAAGTAGAACAAGCGAGAGTCCAGCTGAAAGCACGGAAAGCCGGCGCGCGTAATCGCTCACACAGAAAAAAGATGAATGTTCCTATGCAAGAACTGTTCGTAAGAAAAAAAAAGTACAGCCAATTGTTTTCTTGGACATACACTAACCAAGGTGGCCATGCCAACGGCAAACAACAGTTAAAAACAAAAAGCTCTGTAAATACCGGCTAGGGTCTGCTATTTTTGTTAGATACAGTGCGACACCCTTGGCCGTCTGGTCGCTATATTAAAGTAAAATTTTTTATGCCTTTCTAAACTGTAGCTATTTAACCACAGGCCCTCATCGTGCCCTTGTGGGACATGCGCGCGCGCGAGCGCGCGAATGAGCGAACAAACATTTAACTAAGAAAACAACAAAATAAACATAACCGAACAAATGAGCACGGGTAAATATTCTTACCAATGGAAGCATGTTTAAACATTGATTTCCTACTTTGACTACAAATCTGCCAACCGCACTTATATCTTATTCGTCTTCTTCGCTGTGCACTACACATTGGCCCATCGGTAGAGCGCGATAAACAAATCGGTAAAGGTGCGGGGCTGTCCCCGAAGAGTTGGTTCATGAGCCTGGCTGGCACATTACCGGCGCGCATCCAACGCCCCGCGCAGCCTCTACGGCGTGCCCGTCCCCGACGCGGCGACCGCCGACAGGCACTTAAAGACCGAACGAGAGGTGTTGACGGCGCTGGCGACCGTCACGAACGAGACCGGCCGCGAGGCCGTCGACACCACGGTCGGCCGTCTCGAGTCGCTCTTCAGCCACTTGGGCGACATCCCGCTCGTCCAGTTCCTCGTGTCCTTCTTCAACGCCTCGGGGATCCACGAGCGCAGCCGTGTTTACGTCGAGAGCCGCCGGTTCGTCGTCGCCCTGGACGAGCTGCTGGGCAAGTTCGGCAAGGACCGGCTCATGGAGCACATCGCCTGGTGGTTCGCCCAGCTGTGCGCCGTGATGGCCTCGAGCAAGGCTCGCCTGCTGATCGGAGGGAACGAGGTAACGGAGCCCCGATGTGTCGCGCTCGTAAGAAGTTCGCTGGCATCTATAGAATCCTGCAGACAGATTGCCTGTTCCGCGTCCATCGTGCGAGTTGTCTTGTTCGGACGTCGCGCGGTGTATATAGTCCCTTGTCGATTATGCATTGAATGACATGCGCATGAATTTTAAGCATTTAAAGCGAATTAACTTCCATTTTGTTGTTGTTGTTTTTGCTACGTGCGTCTCAACGAGCGATAATAGATGGCGTTCGACGGCAAACGCTTCCCGTGTAGCTCGGTTGCGCGAGAACCAGTATGTATACCCTTTGCACCGGCGTCTTTCTATGGGCGGTAAAGAAAGTGTGGCCACAGTGAAAAACCGACGAAGGAAAGGCAATGGAAGGCCATTCACTTAAAAAAAAAACGAGTCGCGTGGCCAGCCTCTCGTGAAAGGTTTGCGAGAGGCTATATATACGGCGATACGCGCAGGTGGAATCGGGAACCTTGAAGAAGGCGAACTGCTTCGACATGGCCGCGGCCTGGTTCGGGCCCACGCTGTACGGCAGCGTCGCGTACTTCACAGCGGCCGACGAAAGGCGCGCCGTGGACGACTTCCTGCGGGCTCTGCTCGGAGACGTCCACCGGGCCGTCACGGCGATCTCGTGGACCGACGAGACGACGCGGCGCGCCATGGTCCGCAGGCTGCGCGATATGAGCGTGGTGACCTCGCAGGAGCCGGAGGAGGCGAGCCGCGCCGCACTGTCCGAAGTCTGGTCGAATTCCACTAAGGTAGGACTCAGTGAGTGATGGCGAATGAGCGAACGCCGTGCACACGGACTTCGTGCAACGTATGCCTTCGCGATAGTTTAAAGGAATACTGACTTGGTATTATCGCTCTTTTTCGTTTTTTCCACTAAGTCAAGGTGTTGGGCTTTGAAATCTTAAAGGACGTATTAGTAAACCTTAGAGCGACATAAATAGCTTAATACAGATAGATTTATACCCGCTGTTCAAAGAACGTCTTTCAGTATATGTTCGCAGTCCTGAGGCTTATCTGTGATGACAACATCGCACTCTATTTAGGTCGCTCAGTCGTCTGCTATAAATATTGTTATACTTGCTTGGCGACCCGCTATAGCGGCATAGCACATGACCGAACAACCCCGAAGCGAGTGCCGAAACGTCACTCCGTTCTTCTTGCACGTGGCACCAATTTCAGCGTTATGACGCCATGACAAACGCACCTCCTGGGAAACTGAACTGAAACTGGTTCCTAAAAAAAGGTATTTACAGCAATATTATTTTATTTCTGAGACTTGCCAGTACTCATTCTTGGATTTCAATGCCCACGAACTTCATTTATTGCAACTAATGGAAGAAAGCTACTATTATGTGTGTACTTAACCACCTGGGATTGAATATCGGGCATTTAAAGTATCAGAACGCCAGCCCATTCGCACCTAACCCGCCTCAAAGTATAGCCGCTGCTCCCGGAATTCGAACCAGCGATTTGTTGCCGAGCTACGGGCATCAGCGTGGGCTGTGCCTTAAACGACGTGTTGTCATGTCGATTGCGCTTGTTCTTGAGCTGTGAGCTGTAAATTCTTGCAGCCTTTGACGATATACGCAAGCTGTGAAGGCGGGCTAGTTGGTTGAAATTCGTCGTGTGTATTGAATAAAGGAACAGTAGACTGAAGCAGAAAGACGTCTAGCTTACAGGACTGATGCTTAGAGCATTCGAACGTCCATGTTTCTAAGCGTCTGTGCTACGGCTGTCTGTGTTTCTTGGTGCACTCGTAGATACTCATGAGGTCGCCACAATAGAGTCGTTAATAAAACCATTCAAACGCCGATGGCGCAGAAATGAGACAAATCCTACAAAAATTACCGCCCACGCACTCCGCACGGGTGGTTAACCAGCGAAGCTGAATCGTGCGACCCCGGTGTTTATCACACTGGGTTTATCCCAATGGTTCTTTAAACAACGGCTTGGTAGGATTCTTGGTAGGATACTCGGTCCGCAGTCGCTGCTTGCGCTCGGCTGCACGAGCCTGTTCTTGTGCCCGGGTTGCAGCGACCGGCACGGTGTTCTGCTCATGGCGTTGCTGATCGAATGCTGCTTGCTCTTCAGGGGTACGTGTGATGCGTGGCCTAGCCATTTCGGAGAGAAACTACCACCGGAGAGGAACTGCTGCGGGCGCGCTCGGCTGCGACGGAGAGCAACGACGTCACTACTGACGCAGCCAATCTCGCACCTCTCGTCCTTTTTTTTTTTTTTTTTGCGCATGTGCATCTGGTTGCGCCGGAGGGGTTTTCGGCGTACAGACGACAGACGGGCGGAAGGATGCCATGCACATGCAGCTTCAATGTAAAATGTTAAATATAGGGAACCTTCCTGAATCCGACTTGTGTAAATGCACACTTAGCGCGTACGACTCCGCTCGGTCGCACCAGTGACGCTGGTGGACGAGAATAACATCTGAGGACCTCATGTTTTTATTCATCGCTATCAATGAGGACAATAATCACTATAAATAATATGTTAGTCGCTATCAATAGCAGACAATGAAGACATACAAAACGCTAGGGACATTATTGTTGCGCTTAATTGAAATGTAAAAATAACAAGGTAATTGGGAAACGGAAGGGGACGAAAAGATAACTTGTAGGATGTGGGATCTGAACCGACACCTTCCGCATTGCGCGGAAAGGGGCTTAACAACTGAGTTACCGGCGGCGGCAATGCTCCTTTTAACTTTATCGGATGTTTCAGTGCATATGCAAGACTAAACAGTGCCGACAGTGTTTCACGAAGCCTCCCCGGCAGTCTTAACGACCTGGAAGCTCGGCATGCAAGCGCTTTTGATGCGTTCCGTCCTCGTTGGGATTGAGCCTCCGCGACCAGAAACCGAACTCGTCACCTTGTACCTAGCAGCAGCGCTATGCCATCACAGCTATTCAGTCACTGCGGGCGGCTCTGCGCCAGTTTTGTTTTATTTGTTTTTATTGAGAACATACTGTGGTCTAAAGACCGAGCCGGGGGGCGTACCAAAAGTAGTTGATGAAAGAAATTCGAAAAACACAAAAGTACAGAGTGAAACGGTAGAAGACACTATAATACATAATTATAATCAAAAGTTAGCAGGACTAAGCAAAAGTGGAAAGCACGACCAAACAGATCAAAACACATCCAAAGAGATACACAGTTCGAATAAAGAACCCCGCAGTTCGTACTGTGTGGTCATAAACAGAAAGGTACACAGCTCTCAGAGTCAGAATTATCCCCATCACGAAATGCTTCCAACGGTAACGCATTCCATTCTTTTATGGTCTGAGGGAGAAAAAAAAAGATTACATGACAAATTTTGTGCGCGCAAAGTAAGGTTCAACAGTATGAGCACGTGTGTGTCTAGTTTGCCTAGAAATGCTGTATGTTAAGTAAGTTTCAGGTCTAATGTTAAATTTACCAAAAATATGATGAATATGTGAATGACCACACCTTTAAAATGCTTCATTTTGTACAATGAATGGATTTGCTGCATACGCGGAAAAGAAAGCGGAATGCCACAGAGTGAGACGTGCTCCGGTTTCCTTACATATATAAACTGGGCGCGTCCCACACGCTGCTTCAGGAATTCATCGACATCCTGATCGCCCCGACGACGAAACGAATCCCCGAGGGTGGCGAGGCGTGGCGCTTTTACGAGGGCGAGGGCCGGCTGGTGAATCCGTACCGCGGACTCCTCTACCGCTACCTGAGCAACACGCTGACCGTGACGCAAGCCGCGACCGCCAGTCCGCTCTTCTACGCCGACTACAGCGGGGGCGGCGTCCTGCGCGCGGCCAGCTTCGGGGGCCTGGCCACCGCCTTCCTGGAAGCCGCGCTCAGAATGTTCGACAGACGAGTGAGTTCTCGACGCTTCGCGTAGATCGACAGTTCGAGTGAGCTGGCATGTTGAAAAGAAAAAAAAGAAAAGCTTGCGGTCACTGACCTAATCAGAAGCTAATCGACGTTTCAGAACCCCACGCGGGTTACTTGTTCACATTGCGTTCACAATTGTACAAGTATTGTACGGTACAAGTACAATACAGTGCAAGTGCAATTGTAGAAGTACAAGTACAATTGTACCAGCGAAAAAAATTCACCGACGATTACTATACTCCCGAATGCGAAATTTGAGCGCAGCTGTACACGTGTTTCCATTGGGCGACATATTGAGGCAAAGAATTTGAGGGACTCGGCCATGTATAGCAGGGTGGGCAATCGTCGAAAGTCTGATGTGCGGGTCAAGCACGGCGGCTTTTATGCATGAGTCATCGAAGGTTCCAGTGTAATCGCTGGAGCCACGTGGCTTCCAGAAAGTGCTACAGCCTTCGAGTCTCGCATACAATCAGATTGCAAAACGATCGCAAACCATAAGAATCGAAACAAGCGGGAACGAGACAACAAAGCAAACCATATACAAGCGCGAGCGAGAGCTGACGCGAGCAGACGATATTACGAAACGAGCGGTCCGGCTGAGGCCAAATACGAGTACGCATCGAGCGGTCGGGCGGGTCCGCGCGACACCAGTTTCCCGCGCGCACGTGACTGAACGGGCCGCTCTCACTGGTCACCTCCGTTCACGGCTCGCGTCTTTCTGTCGCTCTGCGTTCGCTCTTTCATCTTTCGCTGTGCTCGTTCGCTCCGTTACGCCCCCGATGTTGATGCTCGCAGCAGGAACGAGCGCGTAAAAGAGCTGCGTTCTATAATAGGAAACGGTATGCTACAAGTTACTGTGGTATACGGTCTCGTTCCTTCTTGTGACGTTCTGGCATACTAGTTCTTTGTTGCTTCTTCTTCTTACTTTGTTTTCTTTCTTCTTACTTTGCTTACTTTGTTGCTTCTTCTTCTTACTTTGTTTTCTTTCTTCTTTCTTTGCTTACTTTGTTGCTTACCAGTCCTTATTTTAAGACCTTTATTACATTTTTGGGACCAGAATTTGTTTTTCTTAAAACTTCGTAAAATCGTATAGAACGAGCCTAAATTCGTAAATGTTGCGAAAAAATCGGGAGAATCAGCAAGAATTGCGGCATGTGCACTCCTTGTTCACAATGCCTTCCGTTGCAAATGCATTGATAACAAGGAACTTGTGTGAGGTTCCAAAACGTGAATAATCTTTTGACTTGGGTCAGTGACGTGAACCTGTTATGGTGATTTATTTTTTTTTTCTTTGCAGATGCTATCTGCCCTTTAATATTGCCTTTCTAAGCTCGGTTACAATAATTTTTGATCCCGTATGCTTCGACGAGTCAGTATACATATATGTTAACAGACTGCTTATTAGTCTTGCTCTATTCATTAACACAAACGCTGCTAACCGTGCCATGACCAAGTCCCCTATCGGAATTGTCAACTCGCGCCTGTGTTTTTTTTTTTTTTTTTTTTTTCTCTCACTGTTCACCACTTCTAGCCTCTATCTTGTTGTGAACCTCTGCCGTTTTTTTGTAATGCTCCGTACGTGGTTTTAATAAAACATCCTTCATAATGTGCAGTGTTATGATATACATTTGCTAATTTTGTTATTACTAGGCTGAGAAATTTGGTTCGTATTGATGTAGAAAAAGGCTGTTCATTGACTGAAAAACTATTTGACATTCGTTTCAATTCGCTTCCTAAACAATACGATTCGCGTTTGATTCAGTCTCAAAAATGGCTCTTCGTAAAGACTTAGTGCAAACATAAAGGTCTCTGCTCGTAGAACTTCTCTACGCTACGCATATTTGTTAACTCTTTCCTTACCGCGCCTACATGAATCGATCAGTTTAATCGAGCGTTTTTCTACGCGTTGTTAAAGATTTCAGTTGGAATTTTTCTACTAGCAACATACAACATCGACCGTCTGAAACAACGACTGAACTTTGTTATGTTTGACAGTTTCCAGAATATTGTGGAGTCTGGAAAAATGAAACTTCGACGGGTGATATCATCGAAACTAGCCTCCAGTGCTGCCAGCACTTCAATAAAAAAGGCTAAACATTTGCGTTTTGCTCCGCTCGGCAACGTTGGCGTTAACATGACAGCAACACTGCAGATACAGAAGATGCTCTCGGCTTGTCAGTGTTCTGATCCTACGTATAGGCTGTGTTAACGATGTCTCAAACAACGGTAGGTGCTCTGGAGTTTGTGTTGTTTTCATATTTGTGTTCGACTAATATAAAGTGCAACTTTGATGCGCCAGTGACACGCCTGTAATTTATTATATCGCAGTACGACTACTACGTCTTGAGATGAATATGTGAAAGCATAAAAGCACGAGAAATAAGCCCATTTCTAGCGATAACGATGGTTAATAGGCTGCCGTTATACGTTCGTTAACAACTCTGCGCAGAGCCAGCTTATCACTTTGTTGTCTCATGACAACGACAGTGCAATTTTCAAGAAGGGATAAACTAGAAACACCCAAGAAAGTGAAAAAAGAACAAGTTCGATGTTAAACGGGGTGAGCTTGTTTCAATGCTTAGTGTTTGCACACCTTGGTATTACTTTCGTGCACGCCTTATTTTGTTTATGGCCTTCTTACTTGGTGTTCAAATCTCATACTATAGTACCGTAGCTGTATGAGGCGAAGAAAATTTAACGATGCTAGAATGTTTTGTCTGATGATGAATGTAGTGTTCTGTGGCGCAAGGGCCAATTACGGCCAAAGGGCGCCAAATGTTTTGTCCATGTTGTTACATAGTGCCATATACGTGAAATTCTTTGTATAGTTAAACGGGAATTCTACATTGACCCCTTGATGTCTATATCGTTTGTAACTCTACGTTGACTTTTGTGTACATTTGTGAAGCACTCTGTATTGAAGTGTGGCCGAGTGCAGTTGTGAAAAATTTGGTAGCCTTTGCCCCTTCAGTGATTAGCCTCTCATTCGATCAAATATTGAAGAAACTGTTCCGTTTTATGAAAAGACATAACGTGCTACATGGATTGTAAGCAGTTCAGGCGTGCTTTAAACGCAGATCCTGTTCGCCTTTCTGTGCCGCGATATTTTGCTTCCTCAGGCAGACTATCGGTGAACTATCAACTCTGTATGGGATTGGACCGGAAGCTTGCGCACATGTTCCTTTATATTTCTTTGTTTACGTCATGATCCGCGCCAGCGACTCTCACCCCCTGCATGGGCCACTGGGCCCCAATCCTTGTCAAAAAAGTTCGTTCACGTTCGATGAGCCCCCGCTGTGCATTCGCAGGGCATTCGAATAGACGAAGGCGAGGCCAGGGCCTGGATGAGCCCCCGTGCCGAGAGACAGCTGTACCGCAGGTTTCACTGCAGCAGCGACATCGGCGAAAACATGCTGCAGGTGGCCAGCCTTCGCGTCGCCTGGGAGGCCTACAAGAACGCCTCGTCGGGGTAAGCCACGCTCGGTGCGCCTTGTGAATAAGTCTGTGCAGTTCCACCTCTCTATTCCAGCAAATGTCCACACGGACATTTGCTGGAACTAACCCAAAGTATCTTCAAGATACTTTGTAGGCTTGCATACGTTATCGTTCGCACCTTCACTTTTTTACAAAAGTTTGCACCTTTAGGTGTGTATAAATGGTGTTTTGACGTCATACGGCTAACGCCCTCGCGTTTAAGGGTAAGATGGAATCGTTGGCGAGGACCAGTGAAGTTTGCCGACTTTTTTTGTGGCAAGCAAATATTATGGTATCTGCCACAGACGACAACAAAAGTGCATTAAATAAGCTTTCAAATGCATTGCCGTCAAATTCTCCTCTTAGATATTTCTGTGCGTCCAAAGAGTTCAAAATTATTGAGCAGTTTTCAACTGTCTTTTTCGCATCGCACGTGTAGCTATCGCTCGCTGTCGTGTCCAATAAAGTCGTTAGTAGCTCTATAGACAGGGGCTTTACCCACGGTGCAAAGCAACAACAGGTTCCGGATCAATGCGACATGAAGAACCGCCGGGCTAACCGCCCGGCGGTTCTTCATGTCGCATTGATTCGGAACCGACACAATTGAGACTTTGCGCTAACCCTTACGAACAATAAAACAAGTTGTCGGTGCAATAGTACAGCGAAAACTAGCATAGAACCTTCGACGTTCTTTTTAATTATTTCATACATCGGAACCCATTTTGTTGCACAAGAGTTCGATCCTAGCCGCGCTGGCCGCATTTCGATGGGGCGAAATGCAAGAACGTCCGTGTTCTTAAGTGCCCATTAAAAGAAAAAGTGCCCAATAAAAGAAAACCCAGAAGATCACAAGCGATTCAGAGACCATCAATAGGGCGTGCTTCATAATCAGATCGTGGTTCCGGCAAGTGTCGGTAAGCCAAGAAGTGATGGTAAAATTACTTTAAATTCTTGTACAACAAAAGAAGATAGCTGAGCGAGGGTGGAAATTTTCGGAGCATAACGTTTGTATGCCTTACGATTCCTGATGAGTGTCAGTTTGAGTTTGATAAATTACACCGACTATGGCATAGTGAGCTCTCTCAAACGCGACCCTTCCTGGTATGATAACACGTGCATGCTTCTTTTCTCTACGCAATCATACCAAAATTAACTGCATGGGTTTGCCAAGATATCAGCGAGAATGCTGCAACATGTTTTTCGCTGCATCGGTTTCTGCAAGCGATCCCTTTAGACCGTTTGAAAGACGGTTCACGTCGAACAAACGTTAGGAGGGGAAATGCAAATGGGAATGAGGCAGCGAAATATTGTGATCCTCAATATTTTCACGCTGTCACTTTTCTTCGCTTTGTGTACCTGTCCTTGTGCCCTTACGATCATGAGACCCCGCCGGGGGCCTTAACATTCGAAAGTTACACCAGAACCTACATTTATTTCCACGGAGAGCCATCGTCTCTTCTTCCATACTCTTTAGACAGCCACTAGAATTGTCACAGATATAGAATGAAACATATCTGAGAGAAACGGGGCTAAATGGACTACTACAAAGCCCTCCCAGGGTACGAAAACTAGGGAAAATTCATCATGTAACCGCACAAAGGGCATCGCCTGTTCGCGCCTGTCTTGTGTGTTCCTTCTTTGTCCCTTGTTTTTGTGCGGTTACATGATGCATTCCAATAACGACCACCAACTAGCCCGCTTTTCCCTGTTAAATAACTAGGGAAAAATCGGGGTATGGTACCGATAAGCAAAAGCCGGCACTTATACCATTACGCTAACTTAGTTCGTGCGCGTTTCCCTCTCCTCCAGCGGCGATTCGTCGTCGGTCGAGGCTCTGGACATCCTCGACTCGCACGGCGACGCCCAGCGATACACGTCGGACCAGCTCTTCTTTCTGACCTACTGCCGCCGCTTCTGCAGCACCGGCACCGGCTGCAAATCGGCCGTGCGCAGCCTGCCCGACTTCGGCTCCGTCTTCAGCTGCGCCAAGGGGCGCGCGGAAGACGATCTGAGCCAGTGCCGTTTCTTCACGTAGCGTTGACTTCACCGCCTACCGATCTCACATTTCTGCTTTGCGTATATGCATGTATGCTGCTACGGCGGCCATCGCTTCTCGGTACTTTGCATTTGTGCGCTCTTTTGCGAAACGCGTTTCAGTTTCGCAAAACTTACCGATTTTACTGTTACATTTCTCGATTATGTTTGGGCCTAAAAGATATATGTCCCTTGTGCATGTATGCCTCGACTTCGCTTCACACTTTTTTCTTAATGCAAGTCACAATTCGAGGGTTCAGTGCTGATGGTGCTAGATCGCAACTGTGCGCGCATATTAACCTCGATCATCCGGACCTCAGTGCAACACAGAGCGAATGTGGTGTGCGCGCCGTGAAGCGTAAGAGGAGGGAAATGCAGAACTTCTTTTAATTACAAGTTTCTTTTTCATATTTTAGTAGAACCTATAACTGGACGTGATATCGTCTTTCTCCCATTTGTGTCCCCTACCAAATGTATACTAATTACGGACGTGGAGACATCAGAATGATTAGCAATTTTACTTTCTAATCAAACTTGAACGTGTCGTCTGCAGCTCTGTCGCATATTATGGGAAATAAAGACGTTGATACAACATCCTCATAAGTGATAAAACGTGTTTTTTGTTCATTCCTTTTCTTTTTTGCGGACATTGTGATTCGGCTGCGTCACACGTCCGGTTGCGTCACACAAGTTAACACTAACTGGCCCGTTCCTCGGTTACAGTTGTCGCAGCATAACTTCACGTTGCATTGGCAGCACTGCTCCAAGGTAACAAGCCGTATGCTACTATATATCTTCTACCTATAAGAACAAGTACTCTCGGCATTCGGCATCCTATAGATACTGTGATTCAAAGTAGACGAAGCTGAAATACTGCACAAGCCTTGTGCATTCCCCTGAAATGTGGTGCCGAGAAGAGGGACACGGGACAGCTTTTACTAATACTAAATACGCGGGACGGATGGATCCCTTTAGGAGCAGCGGAGTTGGGATCAGCGACAAGATAATCCACCTTCAGCCTTCACGCAAACATTGCGCATTTCCATGTTCAGAAAATGACTAAATAAATGAACGTTCTCGTCGTGCTGCGGGAATTCGCGTTTTTGAAACAAGCATTTGAATCGGTTTGCTAATTCGTCGCAAGCGTCGTCTCTGAAGAGGAACCTGCTTTTCCTTGTACAATGCGGCAAGCGAACAACAAGTGTTTAAATGAACCGCAAAAAGACGTGTTGACAGTAAGCACTACTTCAAGCGCTCCTACTTAATGACAAAGCTTGGGTTAGTTGCGTTGACACTACCCCTGTGGTCGTTGTCGGTGATTTCAATGTGGATGTGTCGGGACTGAAAAGGGAGTGGTTTGCGCGTTCCATGTTGCAGACGTATCGCTTGCGATCTCCCGATGCGGCCCAACCGACCACCCAGCGGCGTACGTGCATCGATTTGACATTATCAAAGAATACGATTGCAGTTGCGAGAAACACCGATCAGCGTATATCATAGCGACCACAAAACCATTGCGACCATCGTTACTAAGTGGCAAAGAGTGTTGTAATGCTGTCTTTACCGCCAAGGTGGTAAACACGATGTTTACAGCTCCGCTAGTGATCCACCTTCACAGGGCGGAATGGCCTTGATCTTTTTTTTAGCAATTCCTCCGCACCCTACGGCAAGTTCGCTAGATTTGGGCACCGGCTCGCCGTGGAATGTACTTGTACGGAATGGTGGATTCGTCGCGTTAGCATTTCTCGAATGCCCTGTAATGTATGTTTTGCCGACTTCGGTTTCTGTAATCACGGCTAGGTACCGAAATTTCTTCACAAGCAAATTCCGCAAGATCAACCCTCACTTTGTCTCCTGTCTTCAAAAACCTGTGTTTGCCATGGAACGATAATTGGTGCCCCCGAAGAACAACTTCAAGTTTCTTTTACAAAACTGCTCAGCCATGTTCCGCCGTAAAACATTCATTTAAACAAGTCTAGTGTCGCTTTGTCACCTGTGGTATTATTACAATGTACGTGCAACAATTCAGAACATTTTTTCTATGCTGCATTCGCTCTTTCAGACAAAAAAAAAACCTTTGGAAGTTTAATTTCGTCAGCTTAGGCTATCACTAACATCTACAGCCATTTTCTCACTTGGTACGTCTTCACTGAAATTCAGTCACAAGGAGGACGTTTTTCCTGATATTTATAATTTATTAGGCACATAAAACGATTATGTTAATGCAATTTTCAATTACCTATTGATTATTTTATTGCTTGATGTTAAAATATTTCATCATAAAATTCGTTATAGCGTTCTTCTAATTTTTACATTTATTCTTTTTCTCTCATTCACGCTCTAATATTGGAAGTTCTCCTTTAGTTACTATCTTTTACAAAACACTTGCAAGACCACCTGCTTCTTGTCGAATCCCCAGTAGCGGGCATGAATCATTGACGGGAAACAATAACAAGTCAATGCCCGTCTGCCTTATAAGTAGGCTTTGCTGTCGCATACATTTCTTTTTATTTTTATTTATACAAGGCTAGTCTGGCACCCTCACCGATTGTCATGTGTGTAGGGAAGATTAGACCATAGAGCATCTTTTTATTAATTTCTTGACGATTTATTCGTTTAAAAAAAACGAACCTTAGAAACACCACTCCGTTTTCTTGGATTAGCTTTAACAGTTCAAAATGTGCTTTCTTTGTGTGCCTCTACACTTGGGCATAGCGAAGGGAAGGTTAGCGCTGCCATCCAAGATTTTCTTTTAGGATCGGTGAGATATAATTCTGAATACAAAATTTTTAGCCCAGTTTTCTTTCATCAAAATTGAACTTTAATTGTTTTACTCAATAGTCATGGTAAAATTTTCGGTTTTATGAAATCATGCAGGCTCTACAATCTGTACCTTTCGTCTACAGCTTACCTATTAAAAAGTTTTGACTCATTTTACCCGATTTCAATTCCCCACAGTTGGTACGTGCCATTAGAACACAAGGATGTACATCTACACATAAGGCATCCGATACATATAAACCTTACCTACCGCCTGCAGAATATAGCCCATGTGGACTGGGTAAAATAACTTGGCATAATATATGATAACCACCTTACTTGGCTCAAGTACGTTGAATATATAAATAAATATGGAATGCGAGTGGTTGTAATGCTCAAAAGGCTTGGCAGCAGTTGATCGGGGATGCAGAGATACCCTTTGTGGTTACTTATAATATGTAAGTACCGCCAATTTTGGAATTCGGATGCGTTCTATAAATTGCATCCCCTTGTTCTTCTAGAACGGGAAGCTTTACGCCTGTGCCTTGGTTTACCAAAGTTCGTTGCCCGAAATGTACTATACCTAGAAGCACGCTTACAGTCTCTTGTGTAGATATCTGCTATTAACTCTCCAAACGTTCCTAAAGATGCATGAGTCCCCTATAAAATTGCACATCATTTTTATATCCCAGCCTGTAATATTTTTTTTCAGTCCTCCTGGCCTCGGTTCCACAATCCTCAGGTCGCCTTTGTACAGGCAGTTGTCGGTCCCTTAGATGTACGATTATGTGAGATCCCTCCTATTAGCAGTGAGAGAGAGAATCTCCAGCCTATATATGACGACATATATCCCAACAACGCGAAACGTTTTTCCTACAATATAATAAATGGGCCATTGCAAATCACTTATTGGAGCTAAAAAATAAACGTCGTCATAGCGACCGATGCATCGTAATCACAAGAAAAATCGGGAATTGGAATTTTCCCTTCCGTTTTAGTCTGGTCGTTCTGTTTAGGACTTCCTGACTGTCTGTATATTTAACCGAGTTTCTGGCGGTTACATTGGCTTTACGAAAAGGGAACTCCCCAATCTCATAATATGTATAGTAGTAAGGGATTCTGTATGTTTATGTTCATCTCACTGCAAATAGCGGCTCACAAAGGTCGCGCACATTTCACTGTCTAATACCCTCTCACTTAACACTAATCAGATTGGTATGGGTGCCTGGTCACAAAGGATTGGTCCAAAAGCACTAGCTAACACTGCATAATAGCAAACATTTGTACGAACTACTCTTGGTGTTTTCCGTTTTAATGTTACTTTTATATGTCATGTTCTATTACTGTATTTATCATACTTTCAGCTAACATTGTATAATTAGCAAATATTGTGTATGAGCTCGTAATATATTTCCTCCTTATTTCTTGTATAACCCCCTCCCCTCTCTAATGCCGAAAGACCCTGATGTACATAAATAAATAAATAAACAAATAAATAAATAAATAAATAAATAGATAGCAGACAGCTCGGCGAGAGCGGCCCTTAGTGTTCCAGTTATTCCGATCCTTCCCGTATCAGCTTTCATAAGTGCTGCTAGGTTAAGCAGACGTGCAGTCATGCAAGACTCTTTGAACCTATCATTACCAAATTTAACTGATTACCGACACATATTCCCTAGGAGCAGAACCTTCTGCCGTAACAGAAAAACTGATGTCTTTACGAAGTTTAGAGGTCGAATACCTGCATTAAACGATTATCTGCATCGATCTTGTCTGGCGCCCTCCTCCTTGCGCTGTTACTGTGGTGAGCATGAGACAATGGAACGCTTCTTCATGTCACGTCGCCGTCTTTCACCATTAAGAAAACATACTTTAGAAAGGCAATTTCATGGTGCTGGATCGAGTATGACGATTCCTGATATTCTATCTTTCAGAGCCTCTTTTCTGGGACGTTATCATGGCGATGTTGGTTCGGCTGTTCTGAGATACCCAATTGAATCAGCACGATTCTATTGCTAAATTCTTAAACTTTATCTGAACTGATTCTTTCAGCTATTCAAAATTTTCAATGGTGCTTCTTTTTAGATTCGTTTAATCTTTTATATTAAGTCGCCCGATTCATGGCCAATCCCCCATAGTTGTTATGAGTCACTCGTAGAGGCAAACAAACAAACATCTCCCCCCGCCCACTGCTAATCGAAAACTTTCTTCAAATTATTCAACAGCGGTTGTAGCGACTGTTTCACTGTCAGTGTACCCTTCGTCTTCAGACACTATTGTAGCCAATACATTTAAATCGTTAATTCCCCCAAACACAAGCCTGGTGAGGTTGGTATGGGTTCCAAGCCATCGTGGTATATTATTAAATGAAATGGCCGACACACTTGCCCGGATATCTCTTGATGGACCAGCTATGTACGTTATGCCTACTTCGGCTTATGTCACTGCAGCTAGGTTTAGAAAACTTTCTCTTTTCCAAGAGCCTACAAAACTGAAAATCTAAGCGTTGGAATTTAATTATTTGCCCTTATCTTGGGACAATAAATGGTGTCCCGCACGTAAATTAGAAATCTCCATAACAAAATTACGATGCCGCTTCGCACTATTAAATTTTTACCTATACAGGTCTAGTCTGGCACCGCCCTCCCTGTGTCCTACGTGTCAGGAACCCGAAAACATTGAACACTTTCTACTAGCATGCCATCGATTTAGAAATCAGAGGAATAAATTAGCATTTTCATTCCGAAAATTGGGTATTTCTTCAACTACTCAAGATATCCTCTCCTTCGAGGCTTCTTCATTGTTGCTTTAGCCACAGGAAAATCTGCGCGGCCATGTGCGACTACGTCTGCGACACAAGAGGGCTACCATGTTAATTCTCGAAATCAATAATTGGATACATCATGAAATCCCTGGTTGTGCCTTTGAAATTATCATAATACCATCCAAAAACGAACACGGAATTTGTTGTTTATATATAATTACATATATATTTATTTCTATATCGGCCACGTGAATATATTTCTCAATTAACATCAACGTTATGCATGACTCCGATTTACTTTTCCGTTTAGGTTTTTCTCTCTCACTTTCCCTTTAACCACCGGCTTCTTCGCCAATCCCCCGTGGTGGGGCAAGCGCCACAAGTGAGGAAGCAAGCAAGCAAGCCACTGTCAATTCTACGAATAGCGGCACGTTCCGAAATTTGAAGGAAGAAGAGGAAGAAGGAGAAGATTAGCGGCGTCGCAAGGTACAAGGTACGTAGACCCCTTTCTTTGCAATTTGGCACGGGCCAAAATACGGCGCGAGACAGGAAAGAACGGAATAGCGCTGAACGTCTAAAGATCATTCCAGCGCTCCCCGTTTCCCTGCTTCCAACGCATCCCTTTCACAGCGACAGCTGTATATGACTAACCTTCCGTAGTTGTTTCGGCGTCCGGCAACAGGAACGGACTTAACGATTTCTAACAAACCCATACGGGTGCAGTGCGGTGGTGCAGATGTCAAAATGCGGAACAGATTGAACGCTCGCCGTGATCAATAGCATGACGTCAAGGTTATCGCAGGAGAGGCATCGGTGCTAAAAACAGCTGCGTTATCGATGGGGCGTACACGTATAGTTCGTACAACCGAAGAACAACATGCGTACAAGGAGCGCCGGAGGGAAGAGCAGCGAGAATGTAAAGCGCGCCGGCGTGAAGCGACCACCGACGAAGAACGTTCCCGCGATGCTGAACGAAAACGACAATCGCCAGTCCGGGCGACCTCCGAACGAGCAACGACTCCAGACTCGCAACGCAACATATAACAACCATACATTGCACTCTGTGAAAATGGAATGGCAATGAAAGCACTTTGCTTTTCGTTTGTGAGCTCTGACTGTCGTCACCTTTGGCTGCCATTCCATCTTCACAGAGTGGAATGGTTGTCATTTCTTTTCAGCCGACACCCGACAGTCTACGGACTTCGACGCTAGCATTCAGTCAACATGCCGGCCCGGTTGAACATGGAGCTTGGACATGGTTGACATGGAGTTGGACATGGTTGAACATGGAACATGGAACAGGAGCTTCGTGAATCGTGCGGCTAAGGAGTTTTGCGCTACAGAGGACCACATGGCACTAGACGCTATAGCGTCCAGTTCCATGTAGTCCCCTGTAGCGTTGCCTCCAAATACATGGTGTTAGGATTCCCGTTACGTACAGTCTGAATCACACTTGTGTACAATAATCGGGTGACTGGCTGCCGGGCACAAGGCCGACTGGGTAGGAGCGCATGCAGCGCGCATGGAGCGAGCACCGAGCGCTCATGCGGTACGGCCATACGTGGCCTTATTGCAACGTCGGCTTGCATTTTCATTCGCAAGCGATGACGATAGAATGGACCGCTTGACCGCTGTAGACCAGGTTGATTATCTACACTGTGCCGGTAACGCCGTCATAAAGACTTTTTTTTTTGGCTGCCCCGAGCAGGAACAGTCCTTTCCGGTCTTCGGGAGCCGTCCGACCCCACATGAGCCTCTGGGAACAAGGGCCTAGTATACAGTGGTTTCGTCATGCTTCACGGCCAGTTCTCAGCCCTGCTTTTCTGCGCGCTCTCCCGCGCCGCGTTTCTGGACTCGGCATCCTCTCTCGACAACAAAGCGACCGCTGGATTAGTTCTCTTCCCGACCTTCGAGGGCCTGGAAGAGGCCCACGACGTCCAGGAGCAGGGCCTCGAGGTACGCGACGTCGCCGACGACTTCCAGGAGCGGGCCGACTTCGTCGCGGGCAACAAATCCGGCCGCATCGAGCGCGGTCCCTACGCAGTCACGTTCGATCCGCCGCGCCGAATCAGCGTCCACGAAAAGAGCGAGGTTGTCGTGCAAGTGTCCTTCGCCATGACGGGCGATCGGGTGGTCGCGGTGAGCAGCGCCGACCCCAGCATAGCCACGGTGGACCTCTCGAAGGTGAACCTGCACTCGGAGGCACACGGCAGCGCCTTCAACGTCACGGTTCGCGGGGTCTTCGTCGGCTACACCAAGCTCCACTTCAGGGTGGGTACATACACGCTCCGTGCGTTTAATTACCGCGTCCGGTTTCGTTCTCGGAGATCGGGACATGCTACCACTCGTGTGCAGTACGACGCGGAATGCCTTAGATCCTTTTGTAACACTAACCTGCAATGCCCAGCGTTATCACACATGATACTCCTTTTGGATACGGCGAAATTTGTATTTAAGCAGGGGAAACTTAAAGCACGGACTGGAATAGCATTTGTGATACGCTGCATCTTCACATCTGTGTTGAGGCAAATAGAAAGCACTTTTACAGTAACAAGCGCGAAGAGACGGTCACTTTATTTACGTAAATAGAGATGCTGCTTGAGCACCAAAGCCCTGGGTACGTAAGCAAAAAAAAAAAGAAAGAAACCGTTGTTTTCATGTTTTTAACATGCTAGTCGAGCGGTGATAAGAAGGGAATTGAAAAGCCAATATGCCCCCGAGTTTCCTCCAGATTTGAGGATACAAGATTGTGCGTCGGACTTTAACGTTGGCACGGCATTCGTTGCCCAGCAACAGCGAACTTTCAAAAAGGGAGTGCTGTCACTCAAATTATCAAAAAACTAGTGCATTTTTCGAAGTCGCAGGAGCTCTAACCACATGCTCCTCTCACGAAAAGGGAGTCGCAGTTAGCAACTGTGCCATTTGGGCAACTTATAAGACATTGTAATTTGGTAGCAACGCTGGTCTCAAAATGGGGCAGACCTCAAGTCATCGACATAATCGTGACATCGTGACACAACAGCGAAATTTGCTCACGTCGCGTACTAATAAAGCTAGATTTGATGACGTCACTCACAAGTGATGATAAGAATGCGCAAGAGTTCCACGCGCGTGGCAGACGCACCGATTACAGGAACGAAGAGAGCCAATGTATCCACTGCGAGAAATACAGGGTTCGGCATCGGTGCTCGTTAATGCAAGGAAGGGAAAAAAATCGACGTCGCGCCATCCTTTGGACATTATCAGCAACGTTAACGTGATTAGCGTTCTATCTTATGATGGGCTTTCTCCAGTGGCCATCCACCAAGCGGCAGCGTTCGACGCGGATAGGGCGCTGTCGCTTTAATGTATTTGAGGCTACATAACCCTGGCGTCACAACTCGGCACGTGCGCTTTGGGGGTACTGGCCAAGAACGAGCACATACCAGAATCACATACCCCCGGTGGCCCACGTCGTCAACTAGACCGGACGGCTGCCAGCAGCAAGTTGTCAATTTGGGCACACACCCAGTAACTTATGTCGTCTGCTCAGGGCAAGACAGCAGCCAGCACGTACATAGTAGCCCAGTGCTTGTAACAAACTTAGGTCGCTGGGTATGGGAAAGAGTTTGGTACGGACGAACAAACATACCGCAAGGCCGGTGAAGTTCCTCAAGAATGATAATCACATTAAAAAAAAATAACTACTTCGTGCCAAACAGAAAAAGATGCCAAATTATAACAATCTGTGATGATGACCACGTTTCGAGGTGTTCAAAGTGCTTCAAAGCGAACAACCTGGTTGACTAGCAGGAATAAGAAAAGCGGAAGTGTACTTCGTGCTGGCTCTCCCTTTGCTCCGGCTTTTCTCGGGCGAGCTCAGTTCAATAACCTTTGTGTGTGCTCAAATACTGGAATACGGCATAAACGAGAGTTCGCAATAAACGCAGATTATTATTTTTTTGTTTTTTTGTTTCAGAAATGGGGGCCTCCACGAATGCTGCGTAGTTGGAACTACGTTGCGACAGATAACTCAGTAGAAGAACATACATGCTTTCAACGTCAAGGGAATGCCGTTGTTATAGAAAATTTCTCGTGTTTGAAGAATTTGCGCTATTCATTGTTCAAGAACCAAAAATGAACAGCGTGTGGTCAAGACGAAGATTTCTTTTGGGCCTCGTGGTTGAACAATACTTTAACAGCGCCCTTAAAGGACAAAAACAGTCTCGTCCTAAATTACATTAATTATCTTTGGCGTTGATATTGGTACGAACTAGTAAGATGGGCGCATCGCGGGCATGGAAGTAAAAAACGTCGGCACAACTCAATACATCCCAGTAGAAGGATGGCTGCATAATCTTTACGATGTCTACCTCCATCCGCGTTAAGGTAATCTGAGCATTGTGCGCTTGTCGAGTTCAAAAGTCATGGATGACCTAGGCGGCCGAAGCGGACCAAGTGGAAACGACAGACGTGGTCCGGAGAAGAGCAGGGCGCGCAGCGCTTCATGAATATTGAGAAAATGGTGCAACTTACACCCTCTATTTATTTCTTTTTTTTTTTCATTTAAAAAATGTTTTGGTACCAGGGTGTCATTCCCCGAAACAGCACATACACGTGCGATATATGTTTCTTTCTAAGCTACAAGAAAGACAATAGAACGATATGGAAGTTGACCACATTGCTGATATAATTCTGCACGCCTACTTAATTGAAAGGCATTGGAGTGTGTGTGTTTGACTCGAAGGCAAACATTCGACTGAAATCAAGTCTACTTGAAGGACACTTGAAGTTACATGAAGCAAACACCAAATAACTAGGTTTCCAAACACACCGGGAGTTAATTCCACAGTCCTACGACTCCTACTTCAGGCCCTGCATATAGCAAGTCGATCGCCCCCTGATGAAGGAACAAGCCGGAAGGATATTAAAGGGCATATAAGGTCAATTTTTTAACAGTAACCATTAGGGTTGAAATCACTGGGTTCTGCCTTTCATTGACCTACTTTAAAATATATTCCCGAGTTTAACCTATGAGCATTGCGCAGCGAGTTTTGAGGGACGCCACACTATTGGAGGCTTCGAGTTAATCCTGATCCCCCGAGCTCGCGCACCAAAAGCTCGGCACACGAGTGTTTTTTCGCGTTCCGCCGTCACGGAATGCGGCCGGCGCAGCCAGTAATCGCACCGGCGACCAGCAGGGCGTCGTAAGCCACGCGTAGCCATGGCGACGAGCATTTATCAATCCGTGTCGGCACGTACGTGAATGCGCGCCAACCTAGCTCATCGACAAGTTCCGCGAATTCTCAGCCAGTAATTACGCGTTGCATGTTTAGCGCACAGCAGCTACACGAGAACCATAAAAGAAAAAAAAGAGAAATAAGGAAATCACAGGCCCGGCCAAGATAACTTTGCCACAAGAATTCTACGTAGTAAAAGTAACGGGGAACACCGCTTTTTCGTCGTCGCCCTCGTGCAAAGTGACACTGGCCGAACCTGACAATATGAACCAACTATATATATATATATATATATATATATATATATATATATATAGCCCAGAAATACAACTTGTAAAAAAATTTGTTCAGAAGTGCGCGCAGTTTAAGGAACACCAGACGACCAAAACAAATGGGGAGCTGCCTTTCCCCCGTTAGGCACACATACACCCGGGCGTTTCTTCTGCGCCGTTGAACCCGATAATACGACGTTCATTCTCCCTGTCACGTGCTCCTTCCGCACTCAGGTATGCGAGCTGCGAGGCGACGCCGAGACCAACTGCGTCGAACTGAGCTACGTGGTCGCCGTGCTACGCGCGAGAACGGTGCTGCAGAAGACCTTCCCCGTGGTGGTCGCCCTAATGCTGTTTCTCAACTTCATCAGCATGGGCTGCCAGGTAGACATGGGAGCCATACTGGAGTGCCTGAAACAGCCGTTGGCGCCGACCATAGGCTGCCTCTGCCAGTTCATCTTCATGCCCCTGGTGAGCAGCGCTGATATTGATCGTCGGTAGAATCGCCATTTCAGTGGTGGACTTGGTAGTCGCCGCATGACATCTGATGGACGCGAATAAAATCGGTGTCGCAGACAGAGGGTGCTTGTGGGCTCCTTGTATCGACGCAGATGCAGGGGTCAAGACACTCTCGTTCGGTTCGGTTCGGTTCGTTCGTTCGTTCGTTCGGTTCGGTTCGGTTCGTTTGTTCGGTACCTGCTTCACCTATACCGTAAATACAAGAGGAGGTATACATCCTATATGTAACATAATGTAATTGACGTTCAAACCAAGTACACAAAGCGCGATAGAAGTCATTGGGCACTATCTAAGCATTCACAGGTGCAAAAGCTTTCCAGTTTAATATGGTTCGAGGGAAAAAATCTAGTAATGCAAGGCCTCACCTCCAAAAGGAAATTTATAAATTTTAAAGACTATGGCCTCTTCGCTACGAGATACACGATGACGGCCCAATACACGTTTCTCTACCTATACCTTTTTTAGAAAGGTATGTGATATGAAAGATAAAAAACAACTTGTTCGAAGCCATTTTCTACGCTCTTTTTTAACGCCTGCCATTTCAGCTTACGCTTATTCTGGGTCATGCTAAGTTTTTTGGTTAAACTTCCTATCACAAATCAAGCTGCCATATATTCTGAACATTTTCATGCGTGTCGGGTAATTCACAAACACATGCGTGCTCGTGTACCGAGTGTGCGTGGGTAAAATACCAATCTGTCAAAGCAGCCTTCAGAACGTGAGGTGAAGCGGGGAGAGAGAGAAGCCAAGGCGTTTCTTAAGTTTACCCACGCAAGCAGCCGTTGAGCACAAGATGTTACGAAGCACGCGGCTCGCGTGCTCTAGACAAGCGCCTTGGCTTCTGGACAAGAGTGCTCAACTGACAGACATTGGACACCCGTTTTCGTAGCCTCCGGCGGTTGGTGGGGCGGAGGAATTGCGTCGCTTTAAGTGGTCAAATTCGCTATCGTAATTCTCCGCTTAGCCGGACTGAAGAAGCACTTCTTGTTTCAAGCCTGTCTTGAACAACTAATGAATGCGTTGCCCTCTACAACCCTTCGTCCCAGTAGATGACCTCCTGCATGAATGAGACTGCAGTCGGAGATTTCCCAGCAGTCTTCTATCAGAGCTCCTACCCAAAAGTTACGTTCTGTACCAAACTGCAGGCGTCCTACTCCATCGGACTGTTGATCCTGGAAGATTCCCTCCAGCGTTTCGGCATCTTCTTGCTGGGCTGCTCGCCAGGGGGCAGCGCAAGCAACCTCTGGACGCTTGTGTTCAACGGCGACCTCAACCTTAGCATCACCATGACGTTTATCAGCACCATTGCCAGCGTTTGTGAGTGTCGCACGTGGAAGAAGGCATCCCAGGGCCATATTTGAATGCAATTGGTATCTTAATCGCAAACCATGATCGATACGCCGGTGTCGTTGCCCGAACGATAACTTTCGGAAAATCCTTCGCATACCTTAACGGCAACATGGCGTTTACCAGCACCATTGCCAGTATTGGCTAGTGTCAGAAGTGGAAGGAGGCATCCCGGTACCAAATTTGAGTGCAACAGATGTATTAGGGTGACCATAGTGCCGTCATTTCATTGACAAAAGGATAACTTTTGGAAAATACTTGGCATGTTTTCCAACCTTATAGTGGTGCAGAAGAGTAACAGATTCTAGTCAGTAAAGGCGCCAAAGCCTCAAAAAGAGGGAAAGGTTTACGATGCAAGGATTCTGAAACAAGGTTCGTACATAGGAAAAGTAGGAGACTAAGCTAATTAGCCCAGTTAATGGCTTTAATGCGATATCGTTAAGGGCGCCGTCGCACAACATCCGGTGTCGGCGTCGGCGCCAACGGACTCGTCCGTGAACGAAAATTTTCGCACATATATTTAGCTATATGTATACGCCATGCCTTGCTATATGACATGCGGTATAAGCGAGCTATATCGCCACACCGTTCAGTCACTACAGTTTTTCATACCCTTGCCTTTTGTTCTTGACAAAGTCATTCCTCAGAATTTTGAGAATGACAGCCCATAAACAAATGTCCTGAAACAAAACACCGACAGCGCCTGCCTTTTATGGTAAATCTCAGATTTACACTACAAAAGTGCGAACCAATAACAGAAGCCTTAATATTACGCAATTTTTTGTTGAGGCTGGGCACACCATTTGGGATCGGCCCACGCAAGTGGCCGCGCATCTGCCAGAAAGCTCGTCTTCGTCTTCAGCGTTCGCCGCCAACGTATCCCGGTAAACATTACGGTTACATAAGCTGCAGTTGCCGGGAAGCGTGTGAAGCAGCCAGTGGTCCTTTGAATGCTATCGCGCACTCCGCTCTTAAAGTCAAAGCTGAAGCACCCTACAATTTTTTTTTGCTGCAAGAATGACAGCCTTTTCCGATATTTAGCTGTGGCCGCCCAGACTAGTGTTGCATATAAGTTATCTTGCGTTCGCAGTACTAACATTCTCTATTATTTCTGGCGTTTACGTGCTTTTCGCGTGATGCTGTGCAGTCATGATGCCCCTGTGGGTGTTCCTCCTGGGAAACGGCATCTGCCAAGACGAGACCAAGGTGGTGACCATCCCCTACACCAGTCTCATCGCCAGCCTGGCGATGCTCTCAGTGCCACTGGCCATCGGCCTACTTATCCAGCAGTTCAGACCCAAGTTGGCTTTGACGTTGGAGGAGTACTCAAAGCCCGTCACCATCTTTGTGCTCGTCACTCTGCTGATCCTGACAGCCACTGTCCAGAGGTAATGCGAATGCTTCGCCGCTTCAAGGGAAACAAATGGAAAATAATTTGAGTTCTTGCTTTCGGAAAGTTATGGCGAAGCTATCGAAGATGAGTGTCAAAATAAGCGAATAGCTTTATGTGCACCGCATAAAGCAAATAGACACGACAGCATTACTTCCCAAGTGTAGGGCGTAGGTCGATAACAGTGTATGATGAAGACAGCACAGATTGGGAAGGAGGATGACCAGCGAAGCTGTACTGTGTGATAACTATATATTGATTGGCGTGCAAGAGCCATCCATTGCAGTGCGCAAAACGCCGTATGCACAAATGTAGGGCCATACGTCACTAGGCGCTCCTCCACGATGCTGAGCCTCGGAAGATGATGAGGCACCGGGACGTGTACATGGCCATGTATTGTTTCAAACCACGGCATCGCACATTTTACTAACGAATCCCGGCACCTCACCGCTCTTCAAGGGCACACACTGCTTCAGCGTAGCCAAGGCGATCGTGCCTTGGTCGACGTCCCGCAGTGCAGTAACGGTTGTGAGGTCACTCGAAAACCACAAGCGGTCACACACAACACAGGTCGCACCAAATTGGTTCCCCACAAACTACCTCTGAAAGCAGGCCATTGATCCGGTGAAACGTTCCAAGTTTGCACGATCGGGGCCACATTGACGGTTCGCATTTCTTTCCGCTTCGCGGTCCTGGTGAGCAGCATTTAGTTATAGCACCCTCAGGGTATACAATAAGGCATTACAGAGGGACGGCGCTGACGGACAGTACTGGTCAGAAGAAAACGGGACAGCTTCGTTACGCATCCGCATGAAGGTATACTAGATAGCATTAGTAAGTACCTTGTGAGGGTCATCGGCGTTAGCAATACAGACTAGTGGATCCGCTAGGTGGTTCCGCTCCTGGCATGTTTTTGGGAGAAATGAGTTTCCATAGGTGGAGGTTTTGTCGAACGGGATGTTCTCCTTATGACGACGGTCCACGCGTGCAGAAGTAAAAGAGGCTGGTTCCATATAGTTTGCCTTGAGCGTGGGAATTAAATAATATATGTTATGAAACAAATATAGGCGAGCGATTTTTCTGCGGTTGACAAGGGGAGACATGTTGAGGGCAAGTTTCATCTAGTCACACTTTCTGTGCGCTATTAATTGTTCAGAATAAAACGAACGGAACGATTCTGCACAGCTTCTAAGGTGTTAATTAATGTAAGTTGATGAGGGTCCCATATAGATTACGCATAATGTAGATTAGGTCGAACGTAGGTGACATATAGCTTTTTCTTCACAGAAGAAGGTGCGAGCGGGAAATTGCGTTTCAGGTCCGTAGCCAAGCATGCGGTTAGCTTTTGATGTTATGTGTTTAAAATGTCGTTTCCAGGAGCGATCATATGTAAGGTGCACTCCTAGGCATTTATAACCGGATACTGATTCAAGTTCGATGTTGTTAAGCTGGTAATTAGGAAGAGATACTTCGCTACGTGAGATTACCCGCTGTGGTTGACTAGTGCCCATGGTGTTGGGCTGCTAAACACGCGGTCGCGGGATCGAATCCCGGCCACGGCGGCCGCATTTCTATAAGCACGAAATGCGAAAATGCCCGCGTAGTTAGATTTAGGTGCACGTGAAAGAACCCGAGGTGGTCCAAATTTCCCGAGTCCCTCACTACGGCGTGCCTCATAATCAGATCTTGGTTTTGGCACGTAAAACCCCATAATTTTTTTTTCACGTGAGATTCTCATGAACATACACTTTGAAGTCTTAAGATCAATGTGCCAGCGGCAGCATCAGGTTGTGACGTTATCTAGATCTGCTTGTAATGCGACCATGTCACATTCGTTAGTAATTTTCCGACAAATTACGCAATTGTCGGCAAATAATCAAACAGAATTAGTTATTTCGTTATGCAGGTCCTTAAATGAGGAAAATTAAAGGCGCCACCACACAGCCTTGAGGTACGCGCGATTCAACTGATAGATCTAGTGAGTCAGCGTCATTGATTGTTACATATTGGATACGACTAGAAAGAAACCTACAAATCCATTTGAATATTCAAGGATCAATGCTTAGAAGGCTTAGCTTATAGATGAGTAATAGGTGATTAACTTTATAAAAGGCTTTAGAAAAGTCTAAAAAACAGTGAGTCGTAAAACGCGAGTCCAAAAACGCATGCGATTCATTAGTAAATATTAAAAGTTATGTTTCACAAGAAAATATTTGCTGAACTATTTGATAAAAACTATTTGATAACATTTAACATGAAACATGAAAATATTTGATAACTAAAAACTTTTTGAATCAAGAAAGAGTGCAAGGTGAGTTGAAATTGTAAGTTCGAATATTTTGCAAGTTACCGAGGTTAATGAAACGTGTCTGTAATTATATAGGTTGTGTGGGTGCCCCGATTTAAAAAGCGGGGTCACTTTACCGGTTTTTCAGTCAATGGGTAGGGCACTGTCGTTAAGTGATCTAGTAAGAATGGAGGTACTCTTGGTAAATGTTTGTCTTGGAAATTCTGACCCGGATGTCTGCTGAGTCGAAGGCAATGGGATCCATCTCCAGAGCGTTTACGGCTGAAAAGAGGGGATACTCACTGATATTTGCTGTGCAGAATGATTGGGCACACTTGTTGTTAAGTGGGGAAGCGCAAACATGATTCGGAACTTGATCCTCTAGCTCGTTTACGAAGCTTATAGTGCTGTCTTTGATGCATTTAATAATGTTCCAGAAGTGTTTTTGGGTTAGTTTCATTAGAGACGGTAGGGTAGAGTTAAAGAAGTGAAACTTGGGCGTATTTAAAGCGCTTGTATATGCTCTAGCAGCTGATGTGCATGCTAACCATCTGATCTTCTGACGGAACGGAAAAGTCTGCATTTTTTGTTGGGTAATCATTTCAGAGGGTTGTTGTAACCAGAAGCACTAGAAGTTTGATTGATTACTTTGAGCTGAATACATTTGCTGATTAGATGCATTACTGCAGCTTTAAAAAAAACAACCACTTCGCCTGAACTGTTAAGTCGGCATGTGTCACGAGGAATCCGTCAAGGAAAACTGATAGCTCAAGAGCTAATAGCGATAAAGTTAGCCTCATCGTAGTTCCTGATATATTTGGTGTGTTCCTTCTGCAGACGGGGTGGAAATAGTAAAGTGTAAGATGGCATGCTCGCTTAGCCCTGGCACGTGGGTCACTGGTGAAGCATTATCGGGATTAGTACGTGGCTATAGAATCAAGTCAAGGAAGGAAGCTGCAGTAGATGTGACACGTGTTGGTTTGATAACTAGCTGTAAACGGTTAAAAATCCGAGCAAGCGTTAAGAACTTCTCTAGCCTCTGCAGACGCCGGATTAGAAAAGGGGCGAGAACGCGACCAGTGGATAATAGGGAAATTAAAGTATCCTGGAAAGAAACAGGGGGAACCACTGAATCGAACAGATATTTCGTTAAGGGTGGCACGAATTAATTCTGCAAGCTCACCTTCGGGATTAGGTGGACGATAACAGGCACCTATGATTTTTTTTCAAACCAATAGACAGGCAGCAACAGAGTAATTCCAAATTAGTAGTCACACCCAAAAGGAACGATTCAAAACTAGAGTCTATTTAGCGATGAAGACACCGCCGCCTGCCCTATCGACATGGTCTAGCCGATATACAGTAAATTTCTTGTTGCGCTTAAACAACTCAATTTTTTTTAATGTAGTCAGGTTTCCGTTAGTACGAGAATATCAGCGCCAGTATCGTAAATCAAACTGTTCAAACTATCTCTTTCGTGAAAAACGCTCGGAATGTTGGTAAAATTTACGGATGCTGTTGGAGATGGGCCTCCACCGTTCGCGCGTGCCTACTTATTTCGCGCACAGGCACGTCCGCAGCTGGTTGTTCCTGGGGACTTCGCGACAGCATTGCTTGTCGGTCTATCAGTATTCACTTCTATACCAGAATATTTTTTCCCGGTATTGAACACTTAGCACTTTCCTTCGGAAAATAGTCTTTTGTAGCTTAATTTGAAGTTAGTGTTCAAGCCTCTCCCGAATTCGGGCGTGACGCGTGGCAAATATTGGCGTCCGGTGACGAATACGCCCACGCGCCCTGTGCACCGACAGATTTCTATCGGCCGTAAAAAAAAAAGACAGACCCCCCTTCGGACCGCGAAAACGTGCGAAAGAACAACGAAAATAAAATCTGCCCTCTTTAAATGTTCGAACTCTTACTCTCCAACTTCACCAAATGGCTTTTAACGGTTCGCACCAGAAGGGAGTTTCGCAAAATATGAAATTGCTTCCTTCGTGATGTCAGTTCAACCTCAGAGTTCATGCCCATCGCAGGAACCGGTGGTGCAAGCGATTATGTATTTGCAAAACATCCTTCCTTACCTGTTGCCGCCTCCGACTCGACGTCGCAGGTAGTCGTTCATCCACGCCGAGCGTCAGGACCACCCCAGCCACCTAAGGTGCTGCGGTAATAAACACAGAAACTTACGAATTCTGTGATGTCACATAAAGAAATTCGCGTCCGTATTGTGAAGTGCTATCGCATACCCATGGATAGTCATCAAGCACGAGGTGGCGAGGTCAAAGCCCGGCCGCGGCGGCCGCATTTCTCTTGGGGCGAAATGTAAAAATGCCCCTGCCGTGTTCATTGGGGGCGTCACCCTGCTGGAACCGTAGCGAAAGTCCGCCATCCAGAAGCGCTGGGATTCAAAGCGGATGGGAGCGTTAACTGGCCAGCGGTCTAGATAAGCAATGGACGTTTATAAATATTGGTGAGGAAAAAAGCAAGGAAGAGAAGGAACCAGAGTCATCCCAGACGTAGGTTACCTCACAATATAAAGGCATATCTCAATAACAAAACAATGGTGATATATAAGAGGGATAAGCATTACGCCAGACTGAAATAGGTGTAATAAGGCTTTACTACCTCAAGCAGACTAGATGACTGCTTCTTGCCACCCCGTTACAAAGGGGATGATATTATAAATCATTGTGCAAATTATTGGTTTTAACATCCTCATGACTGCACAGCTGCACCAGGATGCTTTAACGTGCACGCAAAGCAAGGGACAAGAGCGTTTTCATTTTTTTTTTCATTCTGCGGTGGTCGAAAAGCGGCCGCCACGGCCAGGATCGAACCCTGGACCTCGTATACAGCTCAGCAGCGCAGCGCCCCAACCACCGAACTGTCGTGGCCGGTCGTCATCGCTACACCTCAGCACGCGGGTCTACTGCACCGCTTCTGTCGCAGGTACATCTTCCAGCTGATAACGTGGCAAGCCGTGCTGTGCGGCGCGCTGATATCGTGGAGCGCGTACGGCGCCGGCACGCTGTGCGCCCTGGCGGCGCGCCTCAACCGGGCCCAGATCATCGCGCTGGCCATCGAGGTCGCCTTCCAGAACAGCGGCATCGTCGTCGTCATCATGTACATGTCACTTCCGCGACCGGACTCGGACCTGGTCATTGTGCCCGTCGTGTACCAGACGATGCTGCAGGGAGTCCCACTCTACGCGATTCTCGCGGCGCAAAGGATCCGGGCGGCTTGCTTCTCCTACGGCGGGCCTGTGTCCGTGAGCGAGAAGTCGCTCGCCGAAGCGGGCTCCTCCAAACCGGAAGCGGGCTCCTCCAAACCGGAAGCGGGCTCCTCCAAACCGGATGCGGGGGCGCTCGCCGCTTCCGGTTCGGAAGCCGGGGACACGGCGGCCGCCTCGTGCACGCCTCACAAGGATGTCGCGTAACACATGCGTAACACGTGCACGTCTCCGTCATGTTGAACATTTTGTGCTTAAGTATAATAACGTCAGTTACTCGTCACAGTTGATCGTCATACAGTTTCTTTTGTTGAAAATGGCAGAGATCCTTCTTGTTCAGTGAGTGTCCGTGAGCGAGAAGTCGCTCGCCGAAGCGGGCTCCTCCAAACCGGATGCGGGGGCGCTCGCCGCTTCCGGTTCGGAAGCCGGGGAAGCGGCGGCCGCCTCGTGCACGCCTCACAAGGATGTCGCGAAGCACGAATCCGTCGTCGAGAGCGCCTCCAGGCGCGCGCACACAGGGACGACGACATAGCCGAGTTGCAATATAGGGAGCAGTATTGTGGACTGCATGTCGAATGTTACCACTTTTATCGACGATAAGCGATAACTTTCGGCGTCTGCGTGCGTTGTAAAGGCGGTTGGTTACACGTGCGTAACACATGCGTAACACGTGCACGTCTCCGTCATGTTGAACATCTTGTGTTTAAGTATAATAACGTCAGTTATTCGTCACAGTTGATCGTCATACAGTTTCTTTTGTTGAAAATGTTAGAGATCCTTCTGGTTCAGTGATCGCTCAGCTCGCATGGGAATGATGGTTATTACATTAATTTATCCAATCTTCAACATCGTGGCTTCAAAAGTTCCTGTGGCTTTACTTGTTGCATATTATGCGCCTGTATTGGTCTAAATTTTGTAGCAACCCAGTTTAAAACAAAAAAAAGAACGCACGAAGCAATAAGATTCTGAGCACATGGGCAATCAGCGCGAATTATTGCGTTTATGAGGCACAATTTTGCTGAAGTTGATCAGTTCGCAAAGTCACAAAGCGGCATGTCTTATGCGAGAAGTACGGCGTTTATTCGAATCCATGTACTAACCATTATGTTCACGCACGTAGACGGTAGCTCCAGAGTTACTTATATAGTAACGCTTGTAAAATAATCTTCACGGTTTCAAGAAGCGCGACCCTCTGCGATGCACATGTAGACACCTTGCGACGAAGCTTTCCAGAGTTGACAACAGCGACAGAACGCGCGTCTTGCAGCGAGGTGGAAGCGAAATTGGGAAATGCACGATGCGCAGTGCCGTCCACTGTTAAATTAAACACGCGAGTGCAAAGCGCGTGTAATTGTTTTCCCTCTGCCAAGCGCGTAATTCTCTTGCTTTGCAGCCGATGGGCCGAGGTTGGTGACGGTGGCGACTTGCTGCGCTCGCCTGCATTGCATTGACGTAGCTTCCAGAGAAACTTCCAACTACTTTCACTGTACGGGAAACAATCACTGGTGAACAAGAATTTCAAAACACAGTAGCCATAAACGTTGACAATTTCATTACGCTCTTAGATCTTTATCTTCATTCGACAGCCATAAATCGTGACGAGAAAGTTTTATATCCAACACACCAGTATTTGTGTCAGTTCATCCATCGCACCCATGCTTAGTGATATATGTTGATCTAGCATTGAAAAACGCATTTACGATGCTTTAGTTGATCTCCCCAGTTACGCTCATTTATTGCTGCGTCGACGACTACCTGGTTCTTTTAAACCAGCGACCTGGTTATTGCTTTGACGAAGAAGTGAAAAATATTCTGAGATTTTTTTAGTACGCACGGTGGGGGACTGAAGTTCGCCTTTGAACTGCCGAATAAAACTAACATTCAGTTCTTAGATATCAATCTCATTTGCTTCAAATCACCACGTTTGCTGGGCTTATCAACTTAGGTCTAAGAAAGGCATGCTTCCCTATGACACTGCTCATTAAAAACTCGTGAAAAGGGTAATAGCCATCTCCTGTATTCAAGCTGCAATGAACACAGTCTGTGAGCAACTAATGAAAAATAGCCTCTTATAGCAGAAAGAACGTCTTAAAACAGTCGGGTACCCATCTTCTGTCATCACAGCCGTGTGTTAAACACTCCTGCAAAGAAATCACTCAGGAAGAAAAATCGAAAAGCAGGAAAAAGAAAAGATACCTTTTCATGTAGTACCATAGGTTCACAAGTAATCCTACAATATAAAGAAAATGGCCAATAGGCACCAAATAAACTTAGTGTCTCCGCTTCCTGTAAACTTTCGAAATTATATATTGCTATGAAAAATCGGAAAACCCAGGAATGCACCAGGAATCACGAGAAAAAATTCACCAAGTAAACTTCTGACGTCGTTTACGAGATGCCTTTAGATTGCGGACAAGTGTACATCGGCCAAACCGGGCAATGTTTTAATGATACCTCTAAGCAGCATAAAAACAATGTAACAAAAAAACAGGTACTGTATCCATTTAGCTGCGCATTGCAACAAACGCTCATGTACACCAATGTTCAATGACACCACGTTTCTGAACCACGCAAAGAGCAAAAAATAAAGAGAAATTGTAAAAGCTTACTACATTACCAAATCAGGAGACAAATACGTTAGCACAGCGTCACTCAGCCTAACAAAACTTGAGATAAATTTTCTAGATAAGCCCCTCTACACTTGTAGGCAGTACGCATGCTTCTTAACCTTTTGGTTATTGTTGGCGTTTTTGACGTGTTATAAAAGCTTGGTTCAGAACAACATTCATTTGGGCTAGATGATGCATTCTTGAACTAGGAAAGAACAGCGCCAACTAAGACGATCAAGAGCGGGAGGAAGCGCAGACTTTATCTTTATTCACTGAAAAATCGACAAATATAAGGAAAATCACAGACATACGCACAAGGACCACAAGGCATCATCTGCCAAATCTTTCAAGATATGACATTTTGGTTTTTAAAGAAAGTCACAGAAGTATCACTAACATAGTTTTTTTTCCTCTCTTCTTTATATGGAATGCTGTATAAAAGCTTGTTGATCTTTCTATAAAATTTCCAGTTGGCAGTACAGCGCTCGCCCTGTTGTGTATCGTGTTTTAGATTGTCATCTTCGTCTTCTTCGCGCCGCTTCAAGTTTTATTCCAACAACTGCGCCAACAGGGTGAGAGGCACACATGATAGGTGTTCCCTCTAAACGGTGCACTGCGCTGTTCACTCACGGTGACACCTCTCTGATCATATATATCGCGAGGCAAGAGTGTTCGAAATCTGCAAACGTCGAAGTGTGCATGCTCCACATGTCTGGCAACGTTGGCAATCAAGATCAGAAGCACGAACATTTCGCGAGCTTGAACTCGGCAAAGCACTGCGCGCAATGCTACAGACGAGAGATCAAGCAAGCGTGGCTATAGCTTGGAATGTTTCATTTTATTTGCACCCCTAGCGGACGGTGTCGGCGACACTGGGGCGTTAATTGAAAGCGTCATTGCGTACCTGTGGCCGGGTGCCTGTATTAGAAACGTGCCAGCTCTTCTTTGGTTAAGCAGGTAGGGGTGAAAGTCTCAGCGGACGCCCAAAAGAAGGAACGTTGTAACAGCACTGTTTTTCTGCAAAGTGTTACACACTACTAATCAGTTTTACGCAGTAAGATTTTTTTCAGGCTAGTCTAGACTCGCATACAAAGCAAACCGAATGTTAGCACAGGCGGGTTATATAGTGATCATCAATCGGAAACATCACCATCAATCCGTTATGGTGATCGGAATCGGAGTGTTGCTCCTGCTGACTAACGCGCTCTCAGCAGCCGACTTTTCCTTCCCAAGGAGCTTCGATTTCTGACTCACTTGTCGAGCGTTGACGATAGCCTGTCATCTACTGTTCTGAGACACTATCCTGTGGGACGCTGCAGTATGGCCTCTTTCAATTAACCTTTCACCGAAACCCCTCGAGCAGTCTATGAGCCTCCGTATATGGAAGTGATGTTGAGACGAAACCGCTGTACACCTTGCGGTATACATTACATCACATTTACGTGCGCAGTGGTTCATTGCCGATGCACCTACCTTAATCTGAATCGGCAACGGCGTGCCTGTCCGATTGTGGGTGCATAACAGACGAATTTAATTCTCATTCTTCGAACATTGACCTTCCTAAATACTGCGGCGAGCACTGGCTGCAAAAAGACTGCATTAATTACTTTTCTTTTCATAACAGGTCAGAATTAGTGACACTGAAAAGGAGTAATAAATTGGTTTAGACAAAGCGCGTGCTTTCGTAACTATTTCCCGTAATCCCGCTCTAATAGGTTGCCCATATAGGAGAAAAATAGGACAAAAGTTCCGGTTTGTGATTCTCTCGCTGAAACCCCAACGGAAGGCAGTGGTACGTCACGGATTTCAAATTATATTTTTCGTGCTGGGGTCGTTGGTGGCTTAGTAACTATCCCTGAAACTTGTGAAGTTCAGTCTTTTGAGACTGAACTTTTTTGAGACAGACTCTTGAGATTTCAATGTAGTATATATTAAACGATGTAACGCTAACTGAGCCATAACAGCTGACGCCGCCGTCAAAATCGCTAATGTTACTGCGAGCTGGTGCGCGCACTTCAAGGCTGGCATCACCGCACGTTTTTCCTTCCTTGCGTATATTGTGGCCTTCGAGGCCTCGTCTTACAGTAAGAGTGGCGTCTTCAGGTACTGTATGTGGTCTTAGTTTGACCTCGCAGGACGCCAGACCAGTCTGCCTGAGACTGCGCACGAGCGCGTTGCAGCATACTTGAAAACGCGCCGTGAGTATTGGCCGCCCCAGAGTGTGCTGTTTGCAACTCTTGGCGCGTACGCTCTGCTCAAGCGCTTGTTAGGTTGCACCAAGGCGTGCACAGGTCTGACAGGTAAGCAGGATAGATTTTAACGCGATAACGTTAAGGAGCCTGAGTCGGAGAAAATCAGGCGTCGATGTCGGCCGGCGGCGATGTCCGCATAAGAACGATCATCCCGAACCACGCACCCCGATCCACGCAGGCCCTCCGTTAGACGCAGAGGGCGTTACTGAACTGGATTTCTCATACTAAAATGGGTCAAGAAATTCGTAACGTAGGACTTACACACAACCTACAGACATGATAGCGTCGGATTGTATTTTCAATATTCGAGAAAACAAAATTCTTTTGCGTGGAAACTCAAACACAATCGCCTTTTCCAGCTGCCATTAGAGGTCCGTCTTAGTAGAAGCGGAGCGACCCGCTCGGTTCCTTGCAACAACCATCCAGATGGCGCTCGCCTCCGCGCATCCGTGGCAGCAGAGGCGCCAGCCGCGGGGGGGGGGGAGGGGGAGGAGGGGGGATAAGAAAAATGAACCAGAAAGGTCACCTTCGTGCGTTGCGTTCACAGACAGCGTTTATAGGGAAATGTCACGTTTACATTAGATGCAGTTGCAGGCAAGCGTCAGAAGCAGTCTGGGATCTTTGAATGCTATCGCGTTCCACTCTTAAAGGCGAAGCTTAAGCGTCCTCCAAATTTTTTGCGCGCTGTCACGCAAGACGTATTTCGCTATGTCGGAATACGCCTTGTCGAAATGCGTAGAGCCGATCCCAAGGATGGGGCAGTCTGACAAACGCAACCAGTACATAGATAGTCGTCGTACATGGCTTCTTGTGGTCAAGAATCAGAGGACTGCCGCGGCCAGGACAAAGAGAAGTAGAAATATCAGCCTTTGCCGATGACATCTCTTTTTTTTTGAAGGACGAAAGAAGTTATAGAACTTTCCTTCATATATTCAATGAATATGCGGTCTCATGCGGAGCAAGCATAAATTAACGGAAAAGTAAAGCGCTTCGGTTTGGAAATTTCAGCGAAGATACCCCTACCAGGAATTGAGTTCCCAGAATCTGTCAAAGTGTTGGGCGTTTGGTTTGAGCCAGAAGAGGTTTCCCCCAAAAGCTGGCTGGAACTGGTTAGAAAAGCTGCCAAATCAATAGATGAACAAGTACAGTCAACAGCAAAAGGTTGAGGAATGGGGTTTCCACTTCAAATGTGAACTCCTGAACTGTTAAGGCATGGCACTTCGTATTTAATGAATCACCGTGTAGGTGGCGAAGGCTACTACATGCTTGAACATTTCATTCGAGGCTGTGTGACCACGCTTCGCGAGAATTCAGCTTCTTGGCAGATCCTGCGTCCCGTAGTCTTTTGCGGTTGACTGTACATCCTGCAACAAGTCTAGTAGAAAAGGCAAAGTTGGTTCAAACGAAGATCTGCGCCCCGGCCTTTTATGTGGCGAGAGTCGCCAAAATGCCTCGCCTATCGTTGCGAAAAAAACTCGATTCCCTGATTGGGATATATCTTTGGGGGGGAAAGCCACCACCGGTAACTAAGAAAATCATTCGACTTGCAATGTCTAAAGGCGGATTAGTCATACCAAATGTGGCGCAAACCACCAGAGTTCTAGCTGTTAAAATGGCCATCACGTTGACCAATACATCGGACTATGTTGGAAGACCGGCCTTACGTTACTGGTTAAGTACCTTGTATCGCTTCATAACCACAGAAAAATGGGTAGGTCCTCGAGTGGAAGTCCCGCTGCAGTTCTATAAGGATGTTATCAACACCAAGCGGGCCGACGAAGAATTCTTACCAAACACTGCACTAGCGGAAATAAAACCAGGAGATGCGAGTGCACGCGGAACTGGCAATCTGTGAATTGGAACCGGAAGCGACGAAGAAAAGCGCAAGAAGAAATTGGAAGCTTTGGAACGGAACACGGCTTCTCAGCGGAATTAAAGATTTTGAATGGAGAAGAAGCTGGGGCATCTTGCCAACTAAGATCCGCTTGGCAAAATTCCATATCACAGCTACAGATGGATGCCCCAACTGCGAGAATCCAGAATCACAATGACATGCCCTGAACGAATGTATTTCAGCCAAAATTGTGTGGAATATGGCCTCTAGAAACTTCAAAGCAGAACTGCTAAAACGGAACAAAAGGAAAAATCTCTTCGACAAATCACTAACAATAGTGATTATGTACGGTCTTCGGAAAAGAGGACTAGCGGAACTGAAAAGAAAACCACAAGAATCCGTCTATCCGGTTTTCAAACGTGCACCTGTCTTGATGAGTGTAATTATTGCCGATGAATTGGCAGCAAATGGAGTAGAACACTTCTTAACAGGAAGTAGCCTACTCGTTTCTGGACAATTAAAAATGACAACATTAATACACCATTCATCTATTATTTAATTATGGGGTTTTACGTGCCAAAACCACTTTCTGATTATGAGGCACGCCGTAGTGGGGGACTCCGGAAATTTCGACCACCTGGGGTTCTTTAACGTGCACCTAAATCTAAGTACACGGGTGTTTTCGCATTTCGCCCCCATCGAAATGCGGCCGCCGTGGCCGGGATTCGTTCCCGCGACCTCATGCGCAGCAGCCCAACACCATAGCCACTGAGCAACCACGGCGGGTAATCATCTATTATTAGACGGTGTGTCATATATTTACTATGGTTCCTAAGAAGGCATATCCAGAACAATGCTCATGAATTAGGGATGTACTAGTACTTATGTAACAAGAGTCTTCACGTAGAAATTGTATAAAGATGTAATTATGTAACAATACTTCATACAATCAAGTGTGAATGTCAAACTTCGACAATTGCATATAAATTTGTTGACGGAATGGTCCTCACGCATTTATAAGTAGAACAACATTGTAAGTAACATTGTCAACCCGTCCTTTGATAAGTACATTGTATACATCATTGTCCTTCTTAGACTGTTTTGTTCATTGGAAAATTGTACAAGATGAATTGAGTTATGATATTTCACGTCAATAAACTTCTTTTTGTGTGAGACACATCGATAATACTTACCTGAACAACTAGACACAAATTCGGAACAGGAGATTTCCGAACCAATGGAACACAGGGTTCTTTTTTTTTTTCTAGAGTTCAAGAACACAACAATATAACTGATATAGCCCTGCTTTATTTCTTTAATACAGATGTAAACGAGAGGTGTGTAACTTGCGAGGCGCGGTACTGTTTCTAGACTAAGATACGTTGTTAATATCAGCCTGACGCAGTGACTAGTCTTTGAAACGAGCATGATGTAGTTGCTAGTTTTGTACGTAACCTGTTTCTGTGAAAGTATTTTCGTATCTTTAACTTCCCTTTTCATTGCATCGCATTCTCATTTTTTTTATTACTTCTTTGTCGACAAAACAACTGTACTCTTCTCGCTCGAATAACGCCCTGTTCCTCACGTTGATGTGAGGAACTATCATCTGATGATGGTTGTTTTCTGTCGATGTTACGCCACAAATAAACCCCGGGACCACAGCCACGGACAGGTCCGCTGTAAAAATAGTTCTGGAGTGGCAGCTCTGGCAAATTCTTAACAGCAAAGGCGAAGCCAGCGCTTGCCCTGACTTCATCTCTGAAAAGAGCACAGCGTCAGCTCGAGTCCGCTGACGACTTAAGTGATTTTGCTTTGCTACGCTGTCGCGTTAAAGCGGACGGCCCAGCAGGACGCTCCAGAGCGTGCCGTGTGAAACCCTTGGCGCGTACTCTGCCCAAGCGCTTATTCAGTTGCACCCAGGCGAGTACAGGTCTGAGGGGTATAAGCCGGATACATATTGTGCGCCGTACGCAAGGCGCATTTCGCCATGTCGTCAAAAACATTTCTGACCCGCCTGCTTCTAATCGCTTTGTTGCAGTGGCGTTCCGAAGCACTGCCCGCGAAAACCGTTCTGCACGCCCGCCGCTGTTCGGGTTATACGGTGAAGCGAGAAATTACCTAACCGCGTACACTTTCATGAACGTATTATTAGTGTTTTCACGGGTTTCGCTGCATGCGATCGAGCTCGCAAAGTTTAAGGCTAACTATAAACATCCCCCGGGAGACGTGCCCCGAGGACACAGTCCCTAGCGTATAACGAGCTCTTCAAGACATCAGCCGCATAGTTAAATGTAAAATTTGAGTGCTGTGCGGCAAAAAAATCAAAAGAAAACGTTCATTTATAGTCCCTCCCGCCCGCCCATAAAGTAAACAGTAAATTACAATAAGCGTGCATTTGTAACCGCAGCTGCAGCCTCTACTCCCGCTATAATGAAGCTGTTTCCCGATCTGGAAAAGCCTTATAGAAGAAAATAAAATAGCAATGAATTTATTCCTGTTTATTTCGTCAGCTGTTTATTTCAGACTACAAAAAAAGGCTGACAAACACGAACGGCAAATGAACAAGGATTTTGTAATACTCAAATTGCTTACGGCATATACACGATGCACGGAGCTAACGCGACGCGACGATTACTCCGTTGGAGACTAAAACTCACCAGTTGGTGACGCCCCCCTTCTCTCTTCGTAAGTAGCTCATTTTTCATTTTAAACGAAGCGCTCTCCTTTAAAAACGCAGGACACGGAGGAAGCTACGCTAAACAGAGCTTCCAGTTCCAGAACGCCATCGCACATCTTAATTTGTTACAGTAATCTGAACCTCCGTGTTCTAACGCAAAGGAGCCCATTCGATGTCAGGTGTCACGTGAAAAGTGTTACGAAAGGCAATTGCTTTAATTTTCCCCACATCAGCAACCCCGTTATAAATATTCGTTAATAAATTGTTTACGACAGTCAATGTCGTTTATTTCACTTATTTGATAATTATTCGTTCTATATATCTTTTGCGCCTTACTTCAGACACACTCACCTTTAAACGTTATCAAAGGCTCTAACGATGCGTCGCGAACAATGAAGTCTTCAAGACACGATTTCACTCCGGCGTAACTAGTATACATTCGTTTTCTTGTGATCTAAATTTGACACCAGTTGTATGACAACATGATGTGCGCGGATCATTACAATTTGAAATTCCTTCGCAATTTTTTTCGTAGACCATGTGAAATAACAGAATATCAGCTACTTGAGCTTTCCCACTGCAGGTTCGCAGCGTGAGCTTTGAAAGACAGTGCTGAATTCCCAATCACATTCTTTGGCGAAGAAGAAAATAGACTTTATCGCGGTATCGCCGGTTCGTATACTTTTGCTCAAGGCAATACATAAGTTCAAGTGTTGCTTTTTCTAATTCCTGAACAAGCGGGCTGTATGTATTACACATATTTATTCCACCTACATGTTCCGATACCGTTAAAAACGAGTGTCGATTAAAGACGTCCAAGTCTCGATTTGGGTCCGATTTACTTACCGTAGTCAAACTGACTCGTCGTCTCATTTGAGTAACGTGCAATGAAGATTACAGGCACCCCTTGTACATATTTTTCTGCGGTTCGCATCATTTCGATGAGCACGCCATCCATAGAGCAAAACTTTACCTTGCGCGTACTTTTAATGTCCGGCATTCTTCTGCAGGTCAATTAACCCAGTACTTGGGGTGGCATTATGACCGTTTTCGTGGGCCGATCACAAATGCAGTGCAGTCTAAAGAAAGCAACCAGTATATAGATAGCCATAGTACGTGACGGCTTCCTGTGGTTTGAGCCAAGACATATATGTTCAAATTTCACGTGCCTCCCGCGCCCCGTTACTAAGCAGCCGTTCGACATTAGGCGGAAAATCCGCTAGTTCGGCGTCCCTCCTAGCTTTACCTTTTCCTTTAGGTTACTGCGTGGAGACGGCCCGCCCGCGCCGGTCTATAGACCATTGCGATTGTGAAAGCAATGCGTGGACGGAGAACAAGCGCGTGCGCAACTCGAGCTACCAGCTAGCGTCTCTCGCCCCCACACCAGGGGGCGCGCTGATGTTACTGTCCAATCGCGTAGCTCGACTGCAAGGTCAAAGCCTTTAACTAAGTTTCGAAGATCCAGTTGCTTTGGTACGCACGGGGCGCGGTCACGTGGCATTTTTTTTTTTTTTTTCATATTTCGCGGGCTTTCTTTATCTTACGGAAAACGTAAAAACACGATATGTTGCGTGTTGCTATCAGCACGTCGTTTTCATGTGTCCTACGATTCTCTACAACCGCCTAGTTGACATCTTGACAATTAGAACAACAATTAAAGCGTGATATAATTCTAAATAAATAATTGGACGTCAGGGATGAACTTACTGGCTGAATTTACGAGAAACTTGCACTAGCGGTTTCTCAAGAGCAGTAACCATTCGCGGCGCAACACAGAAAACGTTTGTGCTTCGTAATTCTCTTGCAAACCGCCCATGCTTGCATTACATAGACGTCAACTGCAGCTCCCTGCTTAACTTTTGCCACCCTTACTTCCTGGAATAACCTGCATAAACGCTTCTAGCCCGATAATTGGGCGTTAAACCACCGTTGGTTCCTTATATTTGTTAGTTTGAAATAAGAGTTAGTGCTACTTATGAAGTATAGTCTAAGTAATATTTAATCACCGCGAAACATTTGTTGTTCAGAGAAGTAATTTTAGAAGAGCAGTTGAAAATATTGAGCAAACATTCCGGCTGGAACGAAATAGACTCGCATTTGAGTTCCTGTTCATGCGCCTCCATCACACGTATCTTCGTTGCTAACTCATGGCAAAATAAATATGAGAAAAATGTGAAGCATTAAATTTAGGTCGCGGCGAAATAACGCTACCAGGGGACATTAAACAGACCGAGCATATGCAAATACTAGGTATCAAATTTTGTACAAGTGGTGTTTCACCTCACACGTGGCGAGACATTGTCAGCTCCATTAAAGAACAGTCAGAAGCAGTGACGGCGTCGCCACTGCCGCTGGCAGAAAGGGCTTTTTTCATTAAGAACGTATTGTGCAGTAAACTGTGGTTTGCTGCAAGGGTAGCTCTCCCGCCGTCACCAACAGTACGAGTAATAAACTCACTTATTTTCTCGTGGTTCTGGCTAAACAAGTCGCAGTACGTAGCGCAGCAATTCTTGCGTCTGCCAAAATCCAGCGGAGGATGGAGCTTGCCGTGCATAGTTACATTCGGTAGGCTGTTGTGCACTAAGAGTACATGTGATCTACTTGATGATGATGAGTACCCTGGTAGGCCACTGCTCCTTTATTGGCTGGGCCATTACCGTCGAACGCTTATGCCGCAGAGTACAGGCAACTTGCTTCCGACGGCGGTAACGCCAGCACCGCAGTACGCGGCGGCTGCGCGCTTGCAAAGCCAGCTTGTACAACTAAGAATTACAAAGTGGCGTGCGACACCAGTTTCCAGGCTTTGTGAAATGTTGTGTGAGACAGCTGTACCTCCATGGACAGCTACTACACAAACATGGACAGCTGCGCTTTCACCTGATTTGCCCTCTCAAGTGAAGGATTTTCATTGGCAATACCAGTGGGGCATTCTACCTACAAGAGACAGGCTTGAACGCTGGCATATGGTAGCGAATGATAAATGCATATATTGCGCACAAACAGAGACCAACGCGCATGTAGTAAAGGACTGCGTTGTAGCACGCACCTTCTGGAAGCTAGTTGCAAGAATGTTCGGAATATCCATCGTGCGACCACCGCAGCGCCGAGATCGGTTTGCGAGTCTCGTCTACTACAGCGCTAGCTACATTTTGTGGTGCTTCCGTAACATCGCAGAACGATCTCGGCAGTCAAATAGAGCAATGTACCCCAGAATGCGGAAACTACGGGTGATAGTATGGGGTCATCTTGAAGAACAGTTGTTAAAACTCGGTGAAGCTGAGTTTCTTCGCCGCTGGTCTACGCGGTACATAACCGTCTCCCGAGGCAAAGTCTTTCTACAGCCAGAATAATGCTCAATTCTGTTGCCTGAGTTCAGACTGTATCTGTATGTGCCCCGGGTACCTTTCATAAATTCGAGGCTGACAATAATGCTTTTGCGTGGATGCGGTAATTTTGTTGGTGTCGTTGGTGTTGGTGTCGTCGTCGTCGTCGTCGTTGTTGTTGTTGTTGTTGTTGTTGTTGTTGTTGTTGTTGTTGTTGTTGTTGTTGTTGTTGTTGTTGTTGTTGTTGTTGTTGTTGTTGTTGTTGTTGTTGTTGTTGTTGTTGTTGTTGTTGTTGTTGTTGTTGTTGTTGTTGTTGTTGTTGTTGTTGTTGTTGTTGTTGTTGTTGTTGTTGTTGTTGTTGTTGTTGTTGTTGTTGTTGTTGTTGTTGTTGTTGTTGTTGTTGTTGTTGTTGTTGTTGTTGTTGTTGTTGTTGTTGTTGTTGTTGTTGTTGTTGTTGTTGTTGTTGTTGTTGTTGTTGTTGTTGTTGTTGTTGTTGTTGTTGTTGTTGTTGTTGTTGTTGTTGTTGTTGTTGTTGTTGTTGTTGTTGTTGTTGTTGTTGTTGTTGTTGTTGTTGTTGTTGTTGTTGTTGTTGTTGTTGTTGTTGTTGTTGTTGTTGTTGTTGTTGTTGTTGTTGTTGTTGTTGTTGTTGTTGTTGTTGTTGTTGTTGTTGTTGTTGTTGTTGTTGTTGTTGTTGTTGTTGTTGTTGTTGTTGTTGTTGTTGTTGTTGTTGTTGTTGTTGTTGTTGTTGTTGTTGTTGTTGTTGTTGTTGTTGTTGTTTGTGGCAAAGCCAGTGTCAAGTAGACACCATTTAATATTTCATTTGTTAATCTGTTTTGTTTTTCATCAAGTATGATGTATTGCATGTGATGTACTTTATATTGTACTTTTCGTTCAGACCACAGTTGTAAACGTGCCTACGGGTCAATAAATTTCCTTGTCAGAAGCATTTTCATCGGAAAAGATTTACAATGCCCAACTCTTGAGTGAAGAAACGTAGGATTTTTGCGCTAACCTACTTCAAGTGGAAGATACAGGAGGCCAGAATTTATTGTCTCCAACAAATCTGCAAGACGTTTTTGGTGTTATACGATCTATGAACAGCGGATCAACACCCGGTCCAGATGGCTTGCCAGACGAATTTTGCCGGTCTTGCTGGGAGGAAGTAGGCACTGCCTTAGTATCGCTCCTTAACGGCATCTTTGCACGGGAATTAAGGTATTCCTAAATCGTTTAATCGGGGCCGCGTAATGGTCTTGCCCAAGTCAGACTCCAACCTTGCAGACCCCTCATCCTGGAGGCCTATAACGCTGCTCAACACAGACTATAATATATTGAATATATTGACAACCCTTCTTGTAAATCGCATGAAGATATTATTGCCGAAAATAGTCAGTGTACATCAAACGTGTTCCGTGCCTGGTCGGAGTACATTTTCGTCTCTCAACTTAACACATGATATCATACAATACACAACAGCTCGTGAGGCCTCAGGAGTATTAGTGAGCTTGGATCAAGCTAAAGTATTCGACCGCTTAGAACACCACTACTTATTTGAGGTTTTACGATGCTACAACTTCCCTGAAGAGTTTGTAGACATCCTGCGGATGTTGTATTCGGGAACAACAGCTGAGCTACTACTTAACAGCATTTTGACGCCTGGATTTGATGTCACAAGGGGAGTGCGGCAGGGCTCTCCTTTGTCACCCATATTGTTTGTGCTTGCGATTGACCCGTTGTTAAAGCGTTTTAGCGAGAGCCCGCTCCTAAGAGGTCTCCCTATGCCGGGAACGGGGTGCATAAAGGTATCGGCGTATGCGGATGACATCACTTTAGTTTTACGGGATGGGGACAGTCTTGTAGAGGTATTTCGTATTTATAATCAATATGCTTCAATGTCAGGGGGCAAAATAAATATGAGGTAATGTGAAGCACTAAATTTAGGTCGCGCTGAGATAGCACTACCAGGGGACATTAAACAGACCGAGCATATGCAAGTACTAGGCATCACATTTTGTACAAGTGGTGTTTCACCTCACACGTGGCGCGACATTGTCAGCTACATTAAAGAACAGACGGAAGCAGTGACTGCGTCGCTACTACCACTGGCAGAAAGGGCTTACTTTATTAAGAACGTATTGTGCAGTAAACTGTGGTTTGCTGCAAGGGTAGCTCTCCCACCGTCACCAACAGTACGCGTAGTAAACTCATTTTCTCCTGGTTCTGGCTAAACAAGTCGCAGTACGTAGCGCAGCAATTCTTGCGTCTGCCAAAATCCAGCGGAGGATGGAGCTTGCCGTGCATAGTTACATTCGGTAGGCTGTTGTGCACTAAGAGTACATGTGATCTACTTGATGATGATGAGTACCCTGGTAGGCCACTGCTCCTTTATTGGCTGGGCCATTACCGTCGAACGCTTATGCCGCAGAGTACAGGCAACTTGCTTCCGACGGCGGTAACGCCAGCACCGCAGTATGCGGCGGCTGCGCGCTTGCAAAGCCAGCTTGTACAACTAAGAATTACAAAATGGCGTGAGACACCGGTTTCTAGGCGGTGTGAAATGTTGTGTGAGACAGCTGTACCTCCATGGACAGCTACTACACAAACATGGACAGCCGTGCTTTCACCTGATTTGCCCTCTCAAGTGAAGGATTTTCATTGGCAATACCAGTGGGGCATTCTACCTACAACAGACAGACTTGAACGCTGGCGTATGGTAGCGAATGGTAAATGCATATATTGCGCACAAACAGAGACCAACGCGCATGTAGTAAAGGACTGCGTTGTAGCACGCACCTTCTGGAAACTAGTTGCAAGAATGTTTGGAATATCCAACGTGCGGCCACCACAGCGCCGAGATCGCTTTGCGAGTCTCGTCTACTACAGCGCTAGCTACGTCTTGTGGTGCTTTCGCAACGTTGCAGAACGATCTCGGCAGTCAAATAGAGCAATGTACCCCATAATGCGGAAACTACGGGTGATAGTATGGGGTCATCTTGAAGAACAGTTGTTCAAACTCGGTGAAGCTGACTTTCTTCGCCGCTGGTCTACGCGGTACATAACTGTCTCCCGAGGCAAAGTCATTCTTCAGCCAGAATAATGCTCAATTCTGTTTGCCTGAGCTGAGTCTTTGTATTTGTATGTGCCCCGGGTGCCTTTTATAAATTCTAGGCTGACAATAATGTCATTGCGTAGACGCTGTAATGATGTTTTATTGTTGTTGTTGTTGTGTGTGGCGAAGCCAATGTTAAGCAGACACCATTTATTATTTCATTTGCTAATCTGTTTTGTTTACGTCAAGTATGATGTATTACATGTGCTATACCTTATATGGTACTTTAAGTTCATACCACAGTTGTAAGCGAGGAACAGGAGATTTCTGAAGTAATGGAGCACATGGCAATTTTGAGTTCGAAGGTACCAGAGCAGTACTCTCGATGTACCGAACAAATAAAGCATATAAATGTTTTACTAGTTCCCAGCGAAGCTGTAAATGGCTCAGATCCGGGGTTTCGTGGCGTCTTCGAGCAGAAACTATCAACATCATCAATGGCTCAAGCGCTGTCGTCTTCTTCGTTGGTGCCCGGCTGTTCTCGTTTGAGCACCCGGATAATGTATCTGGCCTTTGGCTCAAGGTCATTTGAAGGTCGCCGACAACGGGAGCTGAAAGCATCTCACGCTTAATAACCTGAGCACGACGCCGTTGTGCATATTAACGGTGCTGTTCCCGTCGCCGCTCGTCGTGTTCACGCTGCTCTTCGGGAGTCCTGACTATGTGTGGCGCGCTATCGAAACATAAATGAAATTAGTTGTTAGGCGGGTTCTTATTATTTTACATATGAAAGTGTAGTGACGCTACTCCCTACTTCGTATACTACAGTTGCCGCTTCCTGGCAATTGCAGCTAAGGAATAAAGGGAAAATCAGACATCCAGCCGTTCGTAGCACTTGCTACAAAGGAAACCCATACGGGTACCTCGAAAGAAAAGCCTCAGAGTTGAAGAAAAGTCCGTCCTGGTCCGGGACTCGAACCCGGGACCACCGCCTTTCCGTGGCAGCCGCTCTACCATCTGAGCTAACCAGGTGGCTAGCAGATGGCAGGGCGAAGTCGAATTTGTCGACAACACGAAGCAAAGGCAAGTGTTTGACGTAATAGTTATGCGGAAACCCGCAAGGTGGAGAGAAGTAATCAACCTGTTCGTTGCAATTGCTACGAACGGGTGGATGTCTGATATTCCCTTTATTCATCACTTCTCTCCACCTTGCGGGTTTCCGCCGAACTACTACGTCAAATTGCAGCTAATGCAACCGTAGTCTTTACCGGAAAACGCCTGCGGCGAACGCTACGTGCTTCGCATTGTTCGAACGCGCCTTATCATTTGTTTTATTTATTATGGGCTTTGACGTGCAAAAGTCACGATCTGCAGTTATGAGGCACGCCGTAGTGGGAAACTCGGGGTTAATTTTGACCACGTGGGGTTCTTTAACGAGCACCTAAATCTAAGTACACGGGTGTTCCTGCATTTCGCACTCATCGAAATGCGGCCGCTGTGCCCGGGATTTGATACCGCGAGCTCGCGCTTAGCAGCGCGACACCATAGCCACTAAGCAACTACGGCGGGTCGCGCCTTGTCATCATGTGCGTTTGGCACCTGTTTTGTGCTTTCTTTTATTGAAACGAATATTGGGGTGTGTCTTGCACGCGTAATTCTAATGGAGATAGGCACTTTTCGCTTCAATTCGTGGAATGGTTTTCTGTCGACTGTTCTGTCGACGGAGAAAAAATCCCGGGATGCAAGTCATATACAGCTTCGCTGTGAAATAATTCTAGCGTGACAGCTCCAGCAACTTCTTACCAGCAGAAGCGAAGCCAGCGCTTGCCCTGACTTCACCTTTGATAAGAGTGCAGCGCTGGCTAGAGCCCGTTCACATCTTACGTGCTTTTGCTTTGCTAATGTAAAGGCTAGGGTAGCTGGAAATTAAAGCTCGTTTTCTTCTAGCTAAACTATTTCCTTTGTCTCAGTATTCACATAATTTGCCAATAAATGTACCACGTGGTTCAGGCTTGCTTCTAAAACCAGTGAGAAAAAAGACAGCCATTCAGTAGGATATATACGGCGAGATTATTAATCTTCCTAACAAAAAATAAATGAAAAGACAACGTTTCCTGTTCTCCGCTGTCCTCTGATATCTCTTCGGGCCCCGAGTAAGATGGCGACCAACTGGCTTCACTTTCAAGATATCTCCTCTCCAGGACTTTTTCTCCAATATCACTTTGGGCAGTACCATTTCAGCACAGCGTAATGGTGCGTCCACTTTGCCTTCGTCGATTTTGCATCGAAACGCAATGCGCGTCTCTGGAGACATTCAATAAATGAGTGATCTGTTATTGTTGTTTTTCCGCACATTTCTACGATGTTTTGGGTAAGTAACTGAGATGAACAAAATAAACACCATGATTTTTGAATAGGAACATTACGTGCACGAAATGTTTTTTGCAGTACTTGCGGAAGTAATCTTTCAGTTTCCGGGTTAAAATTGGGACGGATTGCATTTCAGCAAGGTCTCTGAATAGTGACCCGTATCGACTTGGAAACATGGATATCAAAGTAAGGTGGAGGGGTCTCCTTGTGGCACTGCTTTACGGACAACTGGACTGCCATTGTGGAGTTCGTGAACGCACCCTGGCAAGGGCTGGTAGGTACTCAGTTTTTCTAGCAGTCTTTTTTTTTTTTTCAGGTGCACAACGTTATGTGGCTCTGAAATACCGCGTACAGCACAAATACAACTACGAAAATAAATTTTGCATAAATAATTTTTTTCAACTACATATAGGAGAAGCACCATTACGATCAAAATATTATAGTTCAGGTTGAGGGCTGTGTGAGTGCGAGGCACTTCGTCGACGCTTGCTGCTTCAGTTGCAGACGCAGTCGATTCAGATAATTGTAAGAGACGCAACCGAAGACGTCGAAGTGGATGTCGCATTTCCTGGCAAAGTTTCTACGAAATTAGGGAAATCTTCTCTATGAAAGATCATCGATTCCTCTTCTGCAGTCCTTTCTTCCTGATTACACCGAAACTGACCTAAAGCAAGGACCTTTCTTCTGCGCGAAAACATGCCACGTTTGCGAAAGGCTGTACTACTGGTAACTTTATTAGTTGTATTATCTGTTATAGTTGTGCTTATACAACTATAACATAATACGACTAATATTAACAAATAATATTGCGCCTCATTTATTCTACAAGGGCTCAAAAACTTGCGCACACCGAAGCTGAGCCTCAGGCAACGTAATTAAGCACATGGCACCGTCTACGCTCCAAAATTCAGAGAAAATCTTTTTCGTCTTTTGCTTTGGCTGTACGTGTCGAAAAAGTAGAGAATGAACAAGATGTATAGCCCGACAAACACGCACTCAAGCCCTTCAGTACAAGTATTTCACCGACAGCAGATGGGCTGCTGTCATGACGAATGGGTCGAGCGACACCACTGTTAATTCAGTCCACTCAGGCTTGCACAGAACTGGTTTACTCATGAAAAATGAATACCTGCTCAGAAAATAAAGTTAAATACTTGTGCTTACCTGCTGTCATTACGAAACCTGGAAAACTTCGCAGAACGGCAATTCCCGGGGCTAGAACGCGCCAGAGTCGCGCAAGACATGTGATGCTCCGATTTAGCCATCTTTGTCTAATGCTTGATCGACCTGGTTTCCGGCGTCTTCCGTCCTTTGCACGCTTGATCGAGCTTCCCTGTCTTATCTTTCCCATCTTCATACTTGGCACGTCAACCGAAGCAGATGACCAAGCGCGATCCGACTTGTGATATCGAAGACGCAGTGGCAAGGGTGAGCGCAGGCAAGCTCGATGGACGCACGAAGAAAACCACTTCCCGCGCGTCGCCCGAGTTAAAATTCACAAAATGAGAAATAAAAAAAAAATAACTAAACAGAAAGAAGAGTTCTTTGCCGTTCAATCAAATTTCTTTATTTCTGAAAACTCGCGAATGGCAAGAAATGCGAACGTCCACATCTGCTTCGTTCCACCAGATCTTAGGATGGCCTTCAACTGCTAGGAGCGCGCGTATTCCTTGAAACCGAAACTATCATTGGCCTGCCGGGAGCTGCTTGAAGTGCCCTTCACCAGGCCAGACAGAAAATCTTCATTATTCGTCGGAAGTTGTTACGTTCCCTCTAAGGAGTGCTCTACCGCAAGAATTGTTCACATTAGTTCGTTAATAGCAGCGGGAGAAATATTTGAAATGCCGCGAACCCGTGATTTCAGGAGGCGAGCGTCACTGCCAACAGAGATACTCGTGACGATAACGTCACGGGCCCGGCTTCCATTTTTTTCGCTCTCTCTCGTTTTTGCCGAGTGGCGCACTTCCGGTGACGGTCTGGCGCGCGAACTGTTGCGTTTGTCTCGCTTCGCGCCGCGAATTATTTTTTGCGCGCTCTGCACGAGTACACCTGATTAGCGGTATAAGTGAGTGCAACCATCACAAGCACTGAGACAGGCGCGAGAGGATGAAAGAGCATGAGTGAGGCGCTGGAATCGGCAAAAAATTACATAGTTTCGTTCTCCGCGCGCATGACTCCACGACGTGGGAAAAGCAGACGAAACTGAAGTACATCTATCTTGCTACGGTACGAAGTTTTATTATGTCTCTAACCTTAAATTCGTCTATTGAGGCAACAGATTAAACAACCCGCCGTGGTTGCTCAGTGAGTATGGTGTTGGGCTGCTGAGCACGAGGTCGCGGTATCGAATCCCTACCACGGCGGCCACATTTCGATGGGGGCGAAATGCGAAAACACCCGTGTACTTAGATTTAGGCGCACGTTAAAGAACCCCAGGTGGTCAAAATTTCGGAAATCCTCCACTACGGCGTGCCTCATAATCAGAAAGTGGTTTTGGCACGTGAAACCCCAGAATTAAAAAAAAGAAACAGATTAAACAAATAACTTGTGTTTCGTTGAATAATTCTCGAAGCTATGTGCCACTGTGCGTGCGCATTGGCGTCGACTCTCCCACTGGGAGCGAGTCGCCCGCGAGGAGAAGGGCAGACGGCGTTTGGTTTGAAATATAAGGTTTTTACACAGCACGTAGGAATGTAATACTTAACAGACACGATCGTTAGCGAGCGTTGTACGCCCTGCGCTTGTCAGCTAAAAATGACCATACCTGGTAAGAGGCCCGTTAGAGGCATTGAATATTTCTCTTCTCTCCGGTGACTTAGAACAAAATATCAGTCATGTTCTTCTTTTCGTGAATCCATCGATGCTGAAGTCCTTTAGCCCCTGAACTACCCGTCAATGTGACCAATGGTATGCCTCTTCAAGTCGTTCCGTGGGGTGCTACGCGACGACATGCTTCATGCTTCTGAGATAAACCCCAGGGATCAAAGTGGCGTGTGATTTGGACATCTTTTAGCAAAACTCTCGTGGACTTCGCACCAAAGCACATGAGTTTTTCTGTAATGTCATTTATCTTATTTTCCTATTTGGTTTTTGCTGAAACTTGGCTGTGCAGTGAAACTTCATCTTTATATTTGTTTCCACCGCACAACAACGTCTTCCGCTGTGACCGGGACGTCAGTGGACCTCAACAAAAAGGTGATGGTGTGCCGGTTGCTGCTGACCACTGGCAGAGATGTGTTCGGCGCAACGAAATGGAAAGTGTGCTGGAGTCCATTTGGCTAGAAGTCAGCCTAGCGCGCTGTGAAAAAGTGTTCATTGCAGCTTTCTATGTGCCGCCGAATTTTAATATTTCCCCTGTTTTGTCTGATGAGGTCATCTCTTTTATTGAAACTGCCTTATCTTACCTTAGCATGCATAGAGTAATCCTTCTTGGCGATTTGGATGTGTCCGGAATTCATTGGAACACGCTTACATATTCTCATTAATATAATTACATGGAGAACAAATGCAGCCTGTTGCTGGACTTTCTGTCCTTCTGGTCACTTCAGCAGCATTGCTTGATCGCCAATTTCTGTGACAAGGTCTTATACATTTTCCTCCCTAATGTGTGCATCCCGTAAGCTTCACCCATCACTAAATATAAATGCCTCGGTGCCTGTTCTGAGGCACAGTTATAGTCATAATTTCACATACTGTTGAGCTGCCCTTCTCCCCCTTCTTATATTATATTCACCTTGCGCCTTCTTATATGTGCACTCTTCAAAATTGTTCTTTTTATTTTTTTTACCTTTACTATCATGCCGTTTTTACCTATATTACCCTAACAACCAATGGTATTCTGTCAGCAGTGCCGTACCGCACCAGGAGAAGAAGAGAAGGAATTTTATTAAAAGAATGGTCCAACAGGTTTGGTTGTGGCGGCCTCAGGTGGCGGCTCGAAGTCCTTGGAACCGAACTATCAATAATTGCACGAGATCAATTAACAAACTTTTTCATTACTGAATTAAGGGCCCTAATTTTGATAAAAAAGTAATAATAGTGTTTTAAAACTGCGGATTCAGTTGTTTTCATGGTGTCATGTCTCGCGTAATTATTTTTTCCCGCGTTATAAGGAAAACGCGAAATACGAAAATAGCCTCATATTCACCTCACAATTAATTAACCATCCACTCGTACTTCTAGCGTAAAATTTTTTACGCAGAGAGTCCTACGCCTAGGTTATCTGAAACTAGGCATTTTACTTCCATGTCCTTCCTTTGTCCGTTTCTTTTAACTTTTATTGTCCACGGATCACACCGAAAAGTTCATTCGAATCCGCGTTCGAAGCATTTCTCGTATAACCTATAAATAAAGACGGGAATAGAGAGTTTCAGTCTAGGGTAAATATGCACAGACGGGTGCAGCCGTACTGGTGGCACCATCTCGTGGCGCTGACCTTAAGTACAGCGCACAGAACTACAAAATTAAACGACCATATTCTGCCCACATTCTACTACAGAGGCGTTGGCATGAACAATAGTTAGCGTGTATCAAATTTTCCTTTCCCGCTTACACGAGAGGATTGCGCACGCACAAGAACGTCTGCAACAGGTGGCGGTTCAAGACAGTGCGGCAAGACGGTGTTACCAGCATAGGCTACTTAAAACCCCTTAAACTTCGTAAAGTAGCGACACTTTCCTCCTCCACCTTGACTCCTCCTCGTTTCTCCTCTCTCTCACACTCCCCCCTCGACCGCCGCCTACACCGCTCGAGAGTAGCAACGGCGCCAACATGCGCTCCTCGCCACTCCGTAGACGCTTCTCGAGCGAAAATGGCGCTGAAGCACGGCGCGAGGGCCCACGTGATGCTGTTAGGCCAATAGCGACGCGTCGTCGGCCTCGGCCAGAACGTGCGAGGAGGAGGCGACATTCTTCGAAGCGTGCCGCTACTTTACGAAGTTTACGGTGCTTTAAGGCTACTTCCGCACTAAACGTCTCAGGTTCCAGCGCTTCGTAAACTGTGATACGTTTCGGGAACACGCTAAATCTCTGCGATATCTCCGACGCGCACGAGAAACACGAACGTAAGTTGAAGAGCGTTGGTAAGTTCTAACCAGCACCACCTTCACGCAGGTGGATGTCGAACAGAAGGAGGTTACACGCTCGAGAACAGGGATGAGTTAAGCGCGGAACAGCCCTGCGAACGCTACAAGTGCCGTGACGGAGAACTCACGATAGAAAGGTAAGCTAATATGGTACTCGGCAAAGTTTATCTCCGTCAAGGTGACCCGCTCGAACATTTACTGCACACGCACAAGTGTGCGCAGGAAAAATAACAACTGAATGCGCGAGGAATAGGTAACGACGTCCTGACACACGCACAGTTCACAGCAACCGCATCAGTGGCTCAGCAGCTGAGGCATATACTGCTGCAGAGTGCGAGGTAGAGAGTTCGACTCCCGGCCGTGGTGGCCGAATTCTGGCACCGGCGGTAATGCAAAACCCGCTCGTGTACCGCGCTTTGGGTGCAGGTTAAAGAACTCTGGGTGGGACGAATGCATAGTTTCTTGCTAAAATTACTCGGAAGGAAGTCTGCCACTGCGGCTGTTCGACTGTAGAGGGAATTATAGGTGTTATTTGGAATTCGTCTAATCTTCGTGCTCCTGGCGGCAAACGTTCCTAGGACGTTATACTTATCACGTTATCTGTCGTTCTGAATCTCGTAGTTTTCTATAAAAAAAAAAGGCGAGGCAGTTAATCCCTGCACGCATGCGTAACTAAAGCAAACTGTTGCATGCATAACGCACTATCTTGTCGAAGATAATCAATTTTCAAAGTTACTAAGTTCACTGAAGCAATAAGGACGAAGTTTAGACATATTAAGGTGCTAACCATCATTCTCATGCTGACTGAGCCACCATACTTGAGATTCCTGTAGGCCAAGCTCCAGAAACAAGAGCTTCTTGTATAACATTGTATAAAAAGATAAAACGAATGTATAAGGGCGGCGAGAGCGACCCTTCCATGGCGGCGTTCGACCCTGACGCATTAAAATCGTGCTCGGTTTTGACAAACGTATCAATACGACGCCTTTCTTTTTTTTCCTTTGGCAGCAAACACACCTTAACTCTCGCCCTCATTACAGCGAATAGATTCTGATACTCTTGCACTTTCTACGCGAGACTGGTTTAGACGATCGCCTCTAGAACGTGTGAGACGTACAGACAGTGCGAAATGTCTTTACGCGATAACTTTTTGTGTGGACGGGATTACTCTTGCGTGTATTGTGTCTACAGTGCGCATCCGCATATTGGACAACGTGTATATAGTATCTCATTGTACCATAACATAATCACCTGCCACTTACCTTTCCATGCATTTCCCATTTCCCCCTTTCCCCAGTGAGGAGTAGCAGGCTAGAGGCACTCTGCAGGTCGACCTCTCTTCCTTTCTCTTCATTAAAGTCGACACCTCCTCCTCCTCCTGCTAATACGATGTGCCCCCACGGTAGTACTTCACCGGCGCGTGTTGGTTATCGAGTGTCTGGCAACATAGGAGCACCTTTTAAGGGGCACCCTTTATATCCCTTGTAGGCAGCTTTCACTGGGCTACGTCTCACGCAACTCTGACCTGCGGCTTAACTACTTGCTATATTGGTCAATATACCGACGGTACAAACCACGCACTAAATCCAGCGCTCGAAAAACAAACTGACGGGCCCGCCGCGATCTTCCCCCCCCCCCCTCCAACACTCGCCGCATACAGTCGAACGCCTCTGCAACGAACGCCACTACTACGAAATAACCTTTATAACGAAGGACTGATTATGCCCCGCCGAATTTCTACATTTCAATTGCAGTGTGAACAGCTGTACAATAAAAAACCACTAGAACAAATTTGTGTATAGAACGAAGGAATTTCGGCACCCCGATGGATAATTTGTTGCTTTGCAGCGAACACCGCGTTCCCTGCCCTCCGAAGGCGCCACTTAGCTATGATCTGTGTCAGCGCTAACCGCAGCGCTATCTACGCACTTGACGAGCGTGCGGATATCAGCGAATGATCAGCGAGTGCTACTGCACTGGTTCCTGAATCGCTCAACTTTTTACGCTACTTGCTGTAACACTGAAGTACGTCGCAGCTGACGAGGACGCGATGATGCTATCTTAATTGACTATACGGACGGCGTTCTTCGTAGGTTGCTGGGGCGTAAAGGACGGTAACGTCAACGAAGGCAACAGCGATGAACATCCTGTAAAGCGGACAATTTGACCGCAAGAAAGGCGATAGCCGCATACATTTGCCTGCGTACAGCAGCCTGCGTTGCCTCGCGTTTCACCGCGGAGCATACTGGGAACCTTGGCGCAGTTAGGTCGGCTGCCAGAAGTTCTGCCAGACAAAGTATACACTCAATATAGCGAATTAACTAAGCCCATGTTTAATTCGTGTTAAATAAATGTTGTTTTTTCTCGTTGAACGTGTCTAACCTGCTCTATTGCGAGCGGTACGGTGCACGATCATTAACAACGAAGTGACCTGTCGAACCAGCACTGGCTAGGAGGTGTTACGACAGTTTGAGTGGGCAGCTGAAATATGCCGACAGCATACGCTAGGTACGCCACGAAAATGGTTCTACATCTCGGACGGTAACTGATGCTCGCCTGCATCAACGTTTTGCTGTAGCTCTATGCGTCCAGCCAAGCTCTGGAAGCGCCCGTGCGCGTCGGAGAGGCGCATCTGCGCATCCGTTCTGGCGCGCCGGTACCCGGTCAGGCCGGAACCTGGACACGTGTCCCTCGAGATCGGTGGCGAACCTGCTGACGTGAAATCACAGCGTGGGCTGCCGAATAAAAAAAAATGCTTCCACCATTCGTTAGGCTGTGTGCTCAGGCACCGCTGTTGCCTCGCGAAGTTTCAGCGCCTGCTCCCGCTATAACGAAGAATTTCGGATACCCTATAAGGACTTCGTTATGAAGGCGTTTGACTGTATACTGCCGCCCTCAAACTCGACGTAGTAAAGAAGAATTAATAGTTCGATTTGTTGCCACAAAGTGCGCAATAAACTGCCCGTTCAATAACTAGTGAAACCGCGTACGCTTCTTAAACTTATCGCACAGAGTCGTGCGTCATGTTCAATGCAGATGTCGAGAGCCGTAGGTTCAGGGGCATTGTGCTGCAGAGTCTCATATTCAATCAATCAATGAATCAATCACTCAATCAATGAACCAATCAATCAATCAATGAATCAATCATGATAGTTCTGTAGAGAGAGCAGGAAAATACTGGGGGTGTTTTCCTAGCACGCTCGCAACACCAATAGAACAAACTAAATCAACATTATCAAGATACACACACGCACATATACATATATATCCTTAAAATTAGAACACACCTGTACATCTGGGGAAACAAGTCGCACATACAAAGAAAATGACTTGAGTGGCAGAATACAACTAAAAAGAGCAGCCAAATAAAAAGGAAGAAAGCGAAGGCATCATTGACATGAGAGATTTATTAAATAAGTTTAAGAGGCCTTATCAGGGAACGACTTCACATGAGCATCTTTGTCATGTATAGAAAATGGAAATTGAATGAATGCGGTTATTGCAAGTCATTCGTATTTCTGCCATTTGATTATGGACGCCGAATTAAATTATAACGATATTCAATCAATAAGTTCATCAATCAATCAATAGATTATTTAACATGCCCAGGAAAAAAGTGAGGTCTGGGTGCTGGTGCATGGAAAAACAAAAAAAGGTAGAAATATAGACCAGCTACGACAAAAAAAAAATGGAAGGAAAAACAAAGACAAAAATAACAGGTTAGACAGCTACATAACGAACAGCAATACAGAAATACCACACAATTTAGAGGTCAAGGACATGTACGGAAGGAGAGAGAGAGAGAGAGAGAGAGAGAGAGGACGCATAGAAAGGCAAGGATGTTAGCCAGAGATGAGAAAGAAACTATATGAGAAGCCATGAGAGGAGCCCCGCTAGAAAGAAGGCTCATGGGAAGGCGCAAAGCCGGGAACGAAAATAAAGAGAGCACGTCATGAAAGATAACAAGATGGAGAAAATGACAGTCGTAAAGGACTGCATTCGGCGGAGAGGCGTGCGTCTTCTGAAGGACACAGGATTGGGCAAGGGTCTATGTTCACTAGTAGTCTTCTGCGGAAGCCGTAGTGAAACAGAAGCTAGCAGATCCGAACATGTAATAATTCCACGAATTGCTTCGTATAAAAAGTGGCCATCTGTAAGACTGCGTCTCCAACTAAGCGATGGAAGTGTAGGATGATTATTCGAAATAATAATAATAATAATAATAATAATAATAATAATAATAATAATAATAAAAGCAACAAAACGTGGAATGCCTGAACGCAGACCGCTAGTGTACAACATTTGCAATTTGCTTACTGGAACGCCGCCGGCTTTGGGATAAAATTAGGGGTGGCCAATTATTCGAAGTGTCGAATACGAATCCCATATTATCCGCCAACTATTCCTCTACGAAAATGAACCATTCGGTATTTTCGAATGCCGTAACTAACTAACCAACCATTTCGCCACAACCGACTGTTAAAGTCGGGGAACTGTGGTGCCTCTTCTAAGCAAAGTAACCTAAATGATCAAACTTGAAACGACCAATGTTTCTGAAGAAATGCAGAAACAAAAAAATATGGGTGATGCGAGCTTTGTTTTCGGTTTCGCGGCGCAAGTCTACACTTCAACCTCGTGAGTGTAGTCTCCAATTTCGAGTTTCTTACATTCTAGTCCTGCACCCTATTCCTCATTTACACTACAACCAGTGATGTTTTCGTTTGAACAGGCCATGTTACACGTTTCTAGAGCACAGAAGTACTTCAGCAGCTTTTCTTTTTCTTTTTACACAACTTCGGATTTTTTTAACAACCATTTACTTAGAGTTTTTGGAAAGCTGGTCATACAGTAACCATTAGTTTTTGGAAAAGCTTGTTTCCAGCCGGGCTCTCAAGATGATGAGAGGCTATTGGCTGGGTCCTTTTATTGGGAATTGGGGATGTTGTACTTAACACTGACGCCAACTGTCCGTGATAATTGGTTGCTTCTTTTGCCCTACTCTGTACAAGTCTGGTACTCAATCATACCAAACTAAATATTCCTGCTATAAATACACGCGTTACTGTTTAACTATTCGAGAGAGAGAGAGAAAGGAAAGGGGAAAGGCAGGGAGGTTAACCAGAGAAAAGGTCCGGTTGGCTACCCTACGCTGGGGAGAGAGGGGAGGGGGAACTATTCGAGATTCGTTACTTGCTATTCGTACCCTATACATATTTGGAGAAAAAAAAACAATATTCGCCCATCCCTAAGTTAAACGTTTCTTTCTACCCAGGTGTCGACTGGCTTCTGATAGAATGTGTCGTCAGGTGTTCACAGGAGTGGGTGCGTACCCTCGCTGTTGCGGTCGTGCAGTGATTTGCACTTGAAACGCCAAAAAAAAACTTCCGGAATAAAGCAAGAACCACGGAATTCAAGCGAAACCGAAACTTTGTCGCTTCTTTTTTTTTTTTTCTATTGAGAGGCATTCCGTTCATTGAGCAAAGCTTCGAAAATTCAAGGCACCAACGCACCGCCATGACTCAGGGTTTAATAAAAAGAATGTCCCGTTCCTCATTTGTTTGTTTCTTCAAAGAGCGCGATAATGCGGTTTTGCCACTCAGCTCAACCGCTGCGGGTGTCCAGCGTGATGTGGTTGCAGCTGCGACTACGTTCCAAGTGCATACGGGACACTGCAGACATTGCAGCCGGACACTGCAATGCAGCCTTCAAAACTGCAGGAGCAAACATCAGACTGCAGGAGCAGGAGTCTTTAGACATTCTATAGACTTCAGCCTACAAAAGTAGAACTATAAGCATATACCCTTGTCTATAGATCTTCTGCAGACAATTGGCTACAAACATAAATTTTCATTAATCTATAGACAGTCTATAGACTGAGACTTTTTATAGACTAGCCTATAAAAAGTGTGTGGCCATAAGTCTATAGACTAGTCTAAAGAAATGTCTATAGATTTCATAGACAAGTGTCTATAGGCTGTCTATTGACTTTCTATAAAAAAACATTTGTAATGGATAGGCTATCTATACGTGCATCAACGCATACTCCATGCAGGTAATTACTGGTAATCGTGCACATTCGCGAGTCAGCAGCAGCAGCAGTCGCGTCACGAGATCTATCTGATAAGCCTGTCCCGTTATGTAAACGGCTATCAACGTTTTGAGAAATTCCGGGTAATTTACTGCGCCTTGCGCTAAGCGATTACTCGATATAATGAATGCATTGTTGCACCAAAAAGGAAAAATAAAGACTTAGGAGGGAGAGTATGAAACGACAGACCGAGCGCGACAGAACTCGTCCAGCAACAAGTTCTACTCGATTACTCGATAGCAGTGATGATCCGGTGAAAATCGACCACCGGCAGAAAAACGAGACAATCTACGCATGACAATATAGAGGGAAAGAAGGCAATGCGCAATTGCATTGTGTTGCCTTTCTACACTTATATCTAACAACCCATTGCACCCATACACTGTTATCATAAGAATAGCATAAAAAATTAAATACAAGGGCTTCGCATGCCAAAATCAATCTTACTATGACGCACGCGTAGTAGAGGGATCCAGATTAATTTTGAACCCTTGGCGTTAGCTAACGTGCACTTAAGCGGTCCATTAGCATTTTGGTTTGGTTTGGTTTGTTTGTTTTTTCCTTCAACTATGTACCCACTGGCCCGGATTTCAACCCTTCTGCAAAGCATTTTGCATTTCCCTACATTAAAATATGGCCGCCGTTGCCGCGGGATCGAACCCACAACCTTGAGCTCAGCGGCGCAATAAGAAAACCCTGAGCCCACCCTTGGTAAATGACAACCATTCCAGGCACCTACTTGGACGAGCTTGAACAAGGTCTCGAACAAAATGCAATACAGTACCATCGAACAGTTGAAACAATATTCTTCCAAGTAACTTTCTACAAAGGATAAGACAACTTAGCAACGAGGAACAGCACACACCACACAGTGGATGGAAGATGCAATATCGATTTAGAGAATAAATAAACAACCTTATAAAGGTACTTCTAGCAGCTTCAGTAATTAATCGAATATGAAGAAAACGCGTCACGACACCACACTTAATACGAGACAGATGAAGCTGTTACACGTCACCAATATTGTCTGCAAAAAAAGGTAAGAAGCTGCCACATCTCAAGTGCATGGCATTTACTTTTCTTTAGCAAAGCAAATGACTGCCGAGTCATTTCATGCCACGCAGTTGCGATAAAGCATACGAGACGAGTAAACTGTGGCGTATCGTACAACGTACGCTTCAACTTTTCCATGTGTTCCGCACTGTCACTGGTCACACGAAACGGAAGAGACATGTTGAGAACGTAGCAAGAAGCCCGCATTGGGCATAGTCTGCAGTTCGATTACAAGATAAGTTGTAAGGCTCAGCTTCGCACATATCGTCGCTGTGTAACGTTTAAGAGAAAATGCACTTCATAAAAGGAACACGCCCCGTAAGGTCAGTAGCCTATAGAGTACCTTGCCTGCAACTTAAAACGCCCCGACTACACGTGGAAATAATTTGCAATTGGTAGTGCGACGTTTTCAAAGTTGTACTATGAGTGAGGAGTGGTGCCAGACCGGAAAGCGATAGGTTAAGGCAGATTAGCGAGGGTTTTCAGAGTGCAGCTAAACCATCAAATAGATAAACGAGTCTCATGGTAGGCCGCTCAGTTTTGAATAAAAGAGACATTACACACGCAGGGGCGTATGTGCATTCGGCTCCCACGCTAATGTAATCGCTTTGCTCAACAATGTCTGTTCCGTAGCATTAAGAACAACAACTGTCGAGTGGCCCCGTTTCGCACGTCCCCTTAAGATACTTCACGGGCCACCTGTGCTATTTGTGCGCACTTAGGCTGGTACACTTTTCGCATATGCTTCGAATATGTCACTTTGCGAAGTCTTGAAGATGGACCTCGTTTTATACGACATAGACTAACGCGCTCGGCCTGAGCGGCTTTACTGCGGAAGTTTCGAGCAAGGCAATGAGCAGAAAACCATAGAGGAAACGACGCTATGTCGACGCTTGAACGGAAAAAGTAAAGGAAAAAAAAACGATCTACTCACTTGTTAGGCTGCCAGTGGAAGACTGCGTGATCACCGAGAGGACGATAGCTTCAAGCCGCAGTTATCGGCGCACAACGAAAAATAGAAAAAAAATCACAGAAATAACACAGTAAAAAAAAAAAGTGGCAACTCATGCACCACTGCATTCGGCGGTTCAGCAACCGTCGCCTGGCGCCGCGCGTTGTTCCTCCGAGCGCAGGCCCCCGCCAAAATGACGCAACGTATCGCTTGGGTCATGGGATACGATAGCTTCGGTCACTGCGGTTTCGGTTTCGAAAGATCGGCACGTCGCTCTTGGTTTCACCACAGATCATTGTTTATGTTGTCGCTGTTTCTTTTTTTTTTTTTTTTTTGTAGCAGACAAAATCAAATTTTTGTTTCGCAAGAATTTCCATTGAATGGAAACGTACGCACGTGTGTTTGTGCGAGGCAATCAGTGCAGCAAGGCACCACTGTCGGCATATTTTCCTAGGATGATTCGGGAGCAATACATAAAAGACGCAGCGCAGCGGCAGGCGCCAGGAGGGTGAGGTCAGATTCAGCAGACCCATAGCGGTGACGCTGTGGCGGAGGCGTGTCAGGTCGAGGACGGAATGCAAAAAAATGCTCGTGGTGCCATGCTGTGCGTGCGCGTTGACAAATCTCAGGTGGTCAAAGGGAATCCAGTACCCTCTACTAGCCATGACACCTTAACTAACCCACTGTGCAGTTTCGCAACCTTCACAATTTATTTTAATTAGATTGTAAGGGGTCGTATAGATGTCAAATTGTTGGTGCGCTTCGATTTGGTGGAGAGTCCGACTCCCGAAAGGAGGGATTCTCAGGCTTTCAGCCTCGCCATCAAACCATCCTTCCACAGACATCGCATTAAGAGAAACAAAATTTTAAGGCAATGGAAAACACACGGTTACTAAGAATGAAACGACTCTGCTTTTAATTAGAAACAGCAATATCATCAGTGCCGAAGATAACTTGGCGAGTTTCAAGCAATCCTCAGTTAAAAAACACAAATATCAAGCAATTATAAATTGAACTACGAAGTGCTTACATCTCAGACTGCGACTGTGGGGCGGCGTAATACATTTAGAATGTAGCTCTTAGGCACCCGTTCCTGAGTTGAGCGCCGACCACGGCGCCGGTCTCGGCATCGCGGCGTCGGCGTAACCGGCAGAACGAATGAGAGGAGCGCAGCGGAGGTTTGAATACGGTGATAGCGAAGAGAGCGCGAGGAGGAAAGCTGAGGAGGGGGCACAGAGAAAGCGTGAGGAGGAAAGCTGAGGATAAGGGCATGGCGAAAAAGGTGAGGAGGAAAGCGGTGCGCCGCACGAGACGTGCTGCACGGCGGCGACCCGCTACGAGATGGCGCCATAGTAGACTGCGCCGCCACCCGGCCGTCGATGACGTCATTACTAAGACATGCGGTGAGCCCGTCCACCAATATCACATATGGGAACAAAGCGCTGGCATGGGCTTCGCACCAACTGCGCATGCGCTACTTCGCTTGCGCCACCGCCGCCGCTAGAGAATGCTCTCCGTGCGAGCCACCCCTCCCCGTGTGCACGCTTTCTTTCTGAACAATGAGCGATGCAACCGGTGGAAGTGTTTCGTCTGCCGCAGCTGCTAGACGAACTGTCCGAGCAGACGCTCAGTGCTACTGCCGAGAGGACTCTGACGCTCAGATTCAAATTATTGGCCTCAATTTATCGCGAATTCAAAACACCTAAACAGCTGCGCTCTAATTTCACATCGGGGAGTATCGTCATTGTCGGTGATTTCTTCCTTTTTAATGCAAAGAGTCCCATTTGTCCAAAGTGAACGAGTAGAAATATTAGCATCGCGGCAGAAGTAGGTACCCGCGTACTGATTAGTGCTGAAGTTCCAAGATACGCTGAAAAAGAAAAGCCTACATACAGGGACTTTAGCTGCCATGAGTTTCAAGTCCTACGATTAGCGATAGTACTCGCTATCGTTATTCGTAACATTGACGTGTACAATAGATACTTTTCAAAACGGCTAGGCTGGCCTTCTCGCTTACCCAGATTCACGACATATGGCGGCAAAGCTAATCGACACTTCGGTCGCTTACTGAACGCTGAGTAAATTTGTGTGCTCCGCACAGACCGCACCTGCGGCCTTACGTATTCGCCATTTCAATGATGTCACCTTCAGTAACTACGTACGCATTTGTGTAGGGGTGTTGCCTTTGCCAGTTCTATTCAGCGGACTCGCAATCCTACCCCTGCATACTAAATGGGGCCACGTTTCACTTCAGTGTACCGGTACACACAAGCAGCTTGCTGAACGCGCTGCCATGTTTGACGGGGCGATCAACGTGCCGAGTTCCGTCGGACAACAGTGAAAAAGCAACTTTTCCTTTCCCGCATAGCTTGCAGCCAATAACTGACTTGTTCACATGCTTTCACGGCGTGTGCATGATTCACGTCTTGTACGAAAAAGAACGCGACATGCTTGACTGAAGACCAAATCAATCAAACATCTCCGTCATTATGAGGGCTGACCAGACAATATGAAAACATCATGCTACCCCGCTTTGACTTCCTTTCAGTGGAGTTTGCTGCACCTTAGAAAGAAATTATGTACCTCCTCCACCTTTATCAACGACGCTTCATCGTAATTCGTCACTGAAGGGAATATGTTGACCGTGTCTTAAGGCACGAGGCAAAACAGCATAGCTATATTTTGCCGTTTAAGAAAAAAGACTAGCTCGTATAGACACGGCGCCCAATCGCAATAGGCTGTACAGAGTGTGATAGTACATGTAAAAGTATGAACTCTACAGAATGTGCAGACAATGTACCAATATAAAATGGACACTAAATTTTCCGTTAATGAGAGTAATTGTTCCCGATTCCTGCCCTGAAACATAGAAAAAAAGAACTTCAGCGAGGGGGATTCTTTAACGTGATTACATGTATGCAGGAAACAATTTGAACCAGAGCAGCGAAGTGGGACCCTCCGTTGCAGCCACAGTCGAATTGGGAACAGCGGAGTTACACCTATTTCCCGATTCCTTTTAATTTCTCCGAATGGTGAGAGCCGGGACATTCCCACTCTTAGAGCGGCGGAAATTATCAAGTCCATTCCTTCAATTCCGGCAATAAAGGCTTTCTCCACAAGTTATTTACGTGAGCTTGCGTGCCTCGTAACTAAAGAAAAAACACATTTTTGAAGCCTAACAACGTTACAAATTATGTTACGTGCAATTTTCTTGACAAGAAGAAACACGCTTTGTGGCCTGTATCTCTGCAGAGCGTTGTTGCTGTTAATTTCCGTAATTTCCGCTGCTTTAAACGAACCCATAGTCAGTTTTACTTTCGCCATAAACCTATAAACAGCCTATGTGCTGTGAAGACTATCATGAGGCACCAAAATAATCATTGCACGAACACTCGAATGGCAAAGCACATGCCTGTTACTAATAGAGCACATGTCTCGCCAACACAGTACCTGTACTTTAAGAAGTTTGTTTCCCAAACACATATACGAGATGAGTACTCGAGACAATTATTACAGCTGTAATAAGGCTAGACAAAGAAATACATAAAACATTGTTAAACTTCATTGCCTTCCTCGTCAAAGAGCGTCAACGAACAGATGCAAGCTTGGCAGGCTAGAAGTCACGAATATATGATGGTTGTGCGAAATATGTTCAGTTATTAAGATCGAAATGCCCCCAAAACTTGTCAATTCGTGGTGACCTCCTGTAATGCAGTCTCCTCTTCCGAAGACCCTCCTTAGTCTCAATAAGGAAAAAAAAACAAAGTCACAGAGCAGACGATCCCCCTCCAGACGTCGTCAAAGTCAAAAAAGAGAATTCTTTAATGATTGAGGCTTTCATAATTGTAACTACGCTCCGGCGTGTTTACTCGGTTATACTTCAATTTAGTAGAAGTATTGTTTTATTTGCAGCCGAGCGTGACGATAAATTCGGACAGCATGGTACCCCGACAGCATAATGCACAGTTTCCCGGCCGCTTGGGACAGCTGAGATTAGTTTCTGCTGACGTTAGTTTCACACTAGATGCACAAGTGTTAGGCGGTTCACGATGTTATCGCACCCTGCGATGTACGAGCAACGCTTTCCATCTAAAGGAAGTCAGCTATTTCCAAAAATCTTTAGTTCTTTGAAACCATTTTTATTCGCGCCAAGCAAAGTACAACACAACCTTACGCCGTTGTGCATACCATGCATCCAACTATTCTCTCACTTCGATGACCAACATAAAAGCGAAACACATTATTACGCTTTGCAGGACATTTCTTTTTTTTTAACATCTAATTGCATAACAGCGGGAACCATTTTTTTCGAGGCTCTTGCTAAACCGAAGTAGTCTGGACATCTAGAAGTTCCTTTCTTTAAATACAGTACCTCGTAACGCAGAATGGTTTCCAGGTCTTCTCAAACGTCGGATGTGTAGAATATCATGCTGTTTATGATTACCGCGACAGAACTACCTCTAGGTAGGTGTCGAAAGAGTGGGTACTGAGTAAAAAGTAGAGAAATGCAATATACTGGTCAAGTCTAGTTTAGTCTAAATGGCAAACTTGGCGGTTTTGTAGTCTCGCTTATGAGCAACGTTCCTTGCTCAGGGACTACGTGCCCATACCAATTTAACTCCATTCCGGAAACTCGGGCTTCTGTTCTATTTACATCTCATCTACCTGACTGATGCCATCGTTCCATTCCCATTCCACTCCAAGTGCTTACAAAAATATAGGACGATTCTGTTCAACTCCATAGTTAGCGCTCCGCAACTCCAGTTCGAACACGCATTAAGAGATCTATTTTATATTGGTGCAGTGTGCATATATAAGCTTCCTTGATACTTCCCGGACGAATAAACACAGTCGTGTTTCCTATATATATATATATATATATATATATATATATATATATATATATATATATATATATATATATATATATATATATATATATATATATATATATATTCGTTATCCCCCTGGTTACGCCCACTGCAGGGCAAAGTCCTCTCCCATACTTCAACTACGCCGGTCATTATATAAGTATATCCGTGATGGTGTCCCGGCTCGCGGCTGTTACTGCAGGCGGGGTTTTCAGTCCGAAAGCTGATCAAGCTGGTAATTAAGTAATGCCGCACAGTAAGGCTAGCACGAACACTCCCAACAATTATATATGGTTATTGAACAGGCACGCGAAATCCTCCACACAGGCACTTCTTTGCGCCACAGCAAGAATATCCCCTTCAGTTGAAAGGCGATTATGTCCATACAAAACTTGGTTTCACCCCCTTTTGTCAATTCTTCAGAATCATAAAAAAGCTTACCGCAGCATATCGGATTTAGAGTTCCGAATTATTCAGCGAGATTTATCGCATTGATTAGATGGTAGACTCCGTGCCTGAGCTCTCTGCAGGAATCTCAGATGCGTGAACGTCAGCTATTTCAGGTTCACCGTACTTCGAAAGCACCCTTCCAGTCACTTCAAAATATCTATCTGATAAAAAACATTGCCACTTCAATATATATATATATATATATATATATATATATATATATATATATATATATATATATATATATTCGAACTTTCTGAAAAGGTCCAATCAGAATTTCTTTTTGACAATCCGCGGTATAAGCATCGAATGCTATTTTTTTATCGCGATAGCCTATTGACGCAGTATCTTGGCATACACAATTCTGCACAGAGCGCCTAGAAGGAATACATAAGCTGCTGCGATGGGGAAGTGAACACACGACGTCAGTGACAGACATCACCGCTTTCTGTTTGAAAAAAGTAAATGTGTTTATTGCACAATTAAGTCAATGCGCTCTTGGCATCGGTGTCAACGACGAATCTTAACGTCGTGTACAGCGGCACAACACACTCAAATATCTCATTGAGCGCACACGTGTTCTACAAAAGCGTTTCTCGGTTGTATTTCTCACCGGATGAGAGCTAATGGTTATGCAACGCGCACACACCCACCTCACATTTTAACAAGTTTTGAATCGAACACTCAGAAATGTACAGTACTACTAAAACAACACCGACGGTTGAAATGCTCTGCAGTTTCCTGCGGTTTAACGGCAATAACTTCTTCAACATGAACATATTCGAAAAGAAGTTAAAAAACAAAACAGTTAAAACCATAAGTGTGGTGAACGACTACCATTATACATAACCGTGCTTAAAAGGGGCACTGAACGATGACAATTCTGCATTGAAAAACTAAAAGGCACAATTGTCCCTTACAACGAATCATCAGTGTACGAACAAAAGGCGGTATAAAAAGTAAGATTAAAACCTACAACAAACGGTAACGCGAAGCAACGCCAAAGCGAGAAAAGGTATCAACAAGACATCCGGCATTTGGCAAGGACTAACATGCTTCCCTGCTACAAAAAAATACAATGAACCTATAACATTGGCTAAAATTACATCTAACACATAATCTATCCAGTAGGCACAATGTTAAAATTATATATAAACCAGGGCGAACTTAGAACAGTCAACCCTCATGCACAATCACAAAACAGTACAGAAGCAATAAAACGTCATTTTTTTTATATAACAATAAAATATCAGTGTTGAATTCAGACCTGAAGTGCGCACCTTGCTGCAACCAACTAGCAGGCGTTCCCCAGCTTGCACACTTGAAAATTGATAAAATAGTGATTTGAAATAAGACGCCCTTCTACGATTTTCTTTATGTCCACTGGATTAATGGACATCTTCAACGTCAATTCAACGAAAGTGTTTTTACAAGGCGAACCCACGAATAGCTCCACGATACGTCTTAGGAGCCCTCGCTGAGCCGGAAAAATTGTGACCGCAAGCGCATACGAAATACAGATATATACCCGCAGATTCTACATCTTGTCGCTCAATCCCATAAAACGAGCACACGTTAAAACACCGCGCACAATCGCACCCGCACCGGCGTCATCAGTCCTTACGCACTGAAGAACTATATACTGTACAGAGAGCACGCGACAGGTGACAATGCATATATTACACTGTTAAAGGCCGCTTCAAAAAACCACACGCCACGTCCGCGCGCAAACCAGAGCGCAGGAATGCGCGAGAGATTATCACTGGCCGAATCGAAAGGGACCGATATAATCATTTTCGAAGTTCTCAGTCCGGCCTCTTTCGTGCACACATCACAGCCGAGATTTCTTCTCCTCGAAGTCGGTGGCCACGTCTTGGAGCTCCTGCAGGGCATCCTTGTTAGGCATCGCAGAGGCCCGAGCGTCTCCATCGGCGGCCTTCGCCGGAAATAGTCCGCTTTCCATTTCCGGTTCGGAGGAACTAGTGGATTCGGGAATCGGCTTCTCGTCCGGATGCAGCCGCTTGGACACGCACGACTGGATCCGCTTGGCCGTGTACAGCACGTACAGGGGCACGCCCTGCAGGATCGCCTGGCAGACGACAGGCACGATAACGAGATCGGCGTCGGGAAGCGGAAGTGACGTGTACAGGATGACGACGGCGATGCCGCTGTTTTGGAAGGCGATCTCGATGGCCACGGCGATGATCTGCGCTCGGCTGAGGCGACCGACGAAAGCGGCCAGCGCGCCGAATACGTAGGCGCTCCAGGAGACGAGGGCGCCGCAGAGCAGAGCTTGCCACGTCATCAGCAGGAAAATGTACCTAAAAATGGCGGATAACGAGGTTAACTTTAGGATTACAGTGACTGCGTTCGAGAATGAAACGCGCATCCCTATACAAATACCCTACAAGTTAGGTCTACATGATCGCGCAAGTGCACGTTCGACTCGAAGGTGCAAGTAACAACACGTAAGCACTGCGGTAACGCCGACATACCGAAAACCCCAACAAAGTGCGGCGCAACTAGTCGGGCGGAACTTTTTTGCGTGCTTTTGCTGGCTTCTTTCAGGCTTGGAAAAATGTTTTACGTAGCAGGTACAGAGCAACAAAAAGATGGATCGGGAATTTTTCATGACGGCCTACAATTTTCTGATTGATAATATTGCTCAGATTATCATATTTGAGAAGCTAATTAATTATCGTGAAGTAATTATGCAATTGAGCAATATACAAAATATAGTTAGACTTGCATTGAGTGTCGCCAAACAACACTACCTTGGTTCTGTGCAGCTACGTGGCAATCGAGTATTTTGGTGCGAAAGCCTCTAATCGCCCATTCAGCGAAAAAAGCAGGCGTCTGTCATCTGCAGGAGCCAAACGGCAGTAAATTCCCATTGGCTGCGACACCACGTGACGAGCGCGTCTCGACTGAGCAGAGCGGGCTAGAGGAGACACCCCCTGCCGCAATAGCGCGCCAGGTGTTGCCTGAAGGGAGAGGGCGGCGCCGCGGCGCCACATCACCCTCGCAAGCCTGTGTTGTCCGCGCCTTCCTTGTCAGTCAGTTACCATGCTGCACTTAGCCCCACCTTTCACCCTCCCCCCCAATCCAGAATCTCTCTCCCTCTCTCTCTCTCTCTCTCTCTCTCTCTCCTTGTCCGCACAAGCTCTCGCCTGCGTTCCAACCATGGTAGGGCCAAATCAAAACGCGCCAAGCGTCTCAACGCGCTGGTTTGCCCGCGAGAAGTTTCTAACTCGGAGGACCGCTCGGCCGCGTTCAAGTGAACATTAATGCTTTCGCACTCGCAATTTATAAGTGCTTAGGTGTCCTCGGATTTCTTTTAAAGCGACAGCTTTACTGGCCGCGAACTTGCGATTTCGCCGTGGCGTTGCTCCGAGGAAGCACATGACGTCACAACGCGCGCCTCGCCGCGGATATTTCTCTCTCTAGCTCCCTAGTCACTACTGCGCATGCGCCATTAATAGCGCCGAGCCACAGATGTTCCACCGCTGCGCAGCGCCGCGCCTCCGCCGCCGCCGTTCGGCATGACGTCACACCACGTTCCTCGTCGTTGCGCTTGCCTCCGCTCGCTTCGCCAGCTGCGTCGCATGCCTGATAACATGTCGGAGGATTGAAAAGGGCAGCTCGCGTGGGCCGCAACCACAGTTGAAGCGGCAGTATTGACGGCGACAATTTTCTTTTCTTTCTTTACTACGCTGGTTTTGTTTTTGACTTTTGTGTTTACAGCGTCTGGACGATGCTTTTTTAAGATGGGGGACATTGACACGCGCACTTGTTTATGTTTCTCCGGCTAATAAATGTTAAATGGAATCGCTCGGCTCAGGATGCACCCGCATGCATTGGAAGTTTCTCGAATGTTATTGATATTCCAATCCGTTGTCTGTTGTAACCGAACTTTGTGCTATATGAATGTACGCGCGTGAGGCGAATTGCATAGTGGTTTCTAGAAGGCACGCAGGCATCAGTGATTGCACTGGAACCTTCGACGAGTCGTGCATAAAAGCCAACGCTCTTGGGCCGCAAATCAGATTTCGACAACCGCCGACTGTACTCGCCGCTATCGCCTTGTGGGCACAAGTCCGCGTCGAAATAAAGTTTTTTTTTTTTTAGTCACAGTTTCGCCACACCGTGTTCTTCACCGTCACTACAACGTGACAACATCAATTAATGTTGCCTAGGTTTTTTAACCACTAATACTAATGCCTGTAGCTTTCTGCGGCCTAATACCATTCGGCGAAATTCAGAGAAAAAAAATATAACATAACGCAGATCGGATAGATCAACGAGAGCGATGCGATGATAAATAACCCTCCTTATTGTTATAGGCCAGCCCAAAACGATAGGGATGCAAGCAATATGCGCGCGATCAACCCTTACTTGTTGACGGTGACGCTCAAGACGAGGATGGCGATCAACACGATGATGGTAATGGGCTTGATGTACTTAGTCAACGCCAGGGCCCATTTAGGCTTGAACCTATGGATGGCCATGCCGATGGCCAAGGGTACGGCCAGGCCTACAAGGCTGGCAATGATGTTGGAGAAGGGTATGCGTAACGCGCCCGTCTCAGGAGACATGTGCCGCCCAAGGATGAACACCCACAGGGGCATCATTCCTGCGGATAACATAATGATCATGCTATAGAGTAGGTTCAGAGAAGTGAAAACTTGCAATAAGACTTGTAGTGAAGCTTTGCGATAACTAGGAGCGTTATCAATTCATTGGAGCAGTTGCTGTATTTCAGGTCAATTCCGCTATGGAGCCGACCGGGCACTGAAATGCGCATGCGCGCGACGCTCAGTCAAGAGAGGGGAAGCGGAAGGGCATGATCCGCTCCGTTCTCATCGTCATCTTTTATAAACCCTTAAAGGCCTCTATCGGGTATTACATAAGGGGGGAGGGGGGAAGCATACATAAGAGAAATTCAGAAACATAGTCATGTGATGTGCAACCCTTAATTACAACCTTTAGCTGGATACAATGCACCCACAGCTGGATGCATTGAAATAAACTACCAAGATTATAACCGCATACAAACTACTAACAAATACAACTACGTACAAATGCATGCAATACATACAAATATATCGCTGCGCGATTACGTTACGGTGTACGCTTGTGCCCGACACGTGAATTATATATTAGAGGTCTCATCAGTGCAAGCACTATGCGAAATTAAATGCTAAGTGATAAGTGATCCCACAAAATAGGAAAACATTGTTTTTTGGTAATCACTGACACTGACTTCGTGTCTTTTGACTCGTTTAAATCTCAGGAGTATGTACCAACTAACCCACATCGCAACTCTTCTGAAAGACATTGAGCCGGGGTCATTAGAAGCACACGTAGTAACTTCACAAGATACAGGGAGACAGGCAGCACGTTAGACAGCAATAGATATAGAAAACCCTGGTTGGCTTTACTATATGATGTGACTATTATTCGTCAGTCCGTTTGGAAGGGAATCCCATCGGAAATCGCCATCACAATTTCCTCCAGCTCAACAGTACAGTTAGCTAATGGCAAATTTTACTTTCAAGGGCGTCTTTTTAGAGCGCTTTCAATACGCTCTGATGGTCGTGTAAAACGACAATGAAGCTTCATTACGGAGACAAACGACTTTCGTAGCATTTAATCCGGATATATATATATATATATATATATATATATATATATATATATATATATATATTGCTAAATGACTTTTTCAGCTTCGCAGAAGCGCTAGGAAACGACCAGTCGAATGTGCCGTAAGAATCGGTGCGTTCTCGCTACGCTAGGCTTAGCTAAGTCTGCACGAAAGCGACGAGGACTAAGAAAAAAAATAAAAAGAACTGTTTCCTAAGGACGCCTAGTCTCCCTAAAGCTCACCTATGCTGGCAATGGTGCTGACGAACGTCATGGTGACGCTGAGCGCAACATCGCCGTTGAAAATCAGAGTCCAGAGGTTGCTCGAGTTTCCACCAGGCGAGCACCCGAGCATGAAGATTCCGAACCGCATGAGAGCATTCTCGAGCAGGAGCAGGCCCATGCCATAGGAAACCTGCAAGGTAAGAGAACAGGCCTTCGTAGGTACAAGCCCTCCCCATGCATAGGTCAATCATTAACATGTGCGAAAAATGTTGAGTTGAAAGGACGTATCGAGCACACACGCTTCCCACCGGCGTTCTAGCTTGCTTGGGAGGAACAAAACATAGTCAGTAGACTATGGATATACAGACCTGTTTTGAAAACTGTAGGAAAGTCATTACAGTAATAAATGCAGAAGTACAAGCACGAGGAAGAATGCTGAGCGTCAATAGATTAGTTTTGAGTTCAATACCATGTAATTGATACCAACATAAATGCAAAAGTACAACGACGAGGCGAAATTTTCCGTAGTAGTACGTAGGATAGCGTATGGTCCAAATGGCAGTGACTTAGCTAACACAGCGTCCGGATTCAGCTTTGTCTCGCGCTCCTGAACTATCTCACCTAAATAAGTAGAGCGCCAATAGTTACGCATGAGCGTAAGAAATACTGCATAAATCTTTATTGCTTTTCTGTTGACAATATAAGTGAGTTATTAGAGTAGGTAAGTTTCTTGAAGGTTTTGAATGCTCACCGATTCTTCTTGGTATTTTGCACAGTTGCACGAATGTAAAAAGGGAAATTATGCGCGATTGAATCGACACCTACCACATATTTTGCAATATTCACAGTCGTCCTCACTCCCCTTTCCTTTCTTCTTTTCCTCTTGATTGGTGTGGAAAAGCCGGAAAGTAAAGTCCGTCAATGGTGCATTGCCACAAGCCTGAGCACCCTACATTGCTATCGTAATCAGAAGCATGAAAAGAAAATAGATGCTTAGATTAGAGTAAATGTGGCACGAGCGACAAAGGGAAACTACTATCATCTAATTATTACGGAATAGAAGGGGACTGGTGCATCCTGATAGCCTCTCGTGTTGGGTGCTTTACTCCGTAATGCACTTCTGCTTATCTGAAGTCTGCCAACTAGTCAAAGAACGCGCTCCTTTCAGATATCGTTTCATTACGATATGAAAAAAAACGGGATTAATATAGAGCTCAATTTTTTTTTTAATAAACAGGTTGGTGACTCAGCGCATGAGGCTATAGTCACGGCTAAACAAGGCCGCGGATAGATACAACGTGAACGCCAAATTTTAACTGCCCGTTATTACAGGTGTATACTTTCACTTGCACTGGAGTCAGACGCACTCGGAACGTCACACGTGTTCGCTGCACCGCAACAAAATTTGACACCAGAGCGCTAATCGTCAGATTCCTGGCCCGCCCGCCATCTCTCGCACACACCAAAGGACGTGCAATGTTTGAGGCTCATCATAATCAGTACGGAAAGTGTTGCCGGTTTGGAGCACCGCCCGAACAAACAGCTAAAAGCCGGGATGGGGAGATCGCGCGCGCTCTATCAGTCCCGCAACGCTCACCGAACCACCGTGCAACAGAAGCCGTTCGGTACGAGAATGCCTCGTGCTTCCTGGCAAGGTCGAAATACACAAAGGGCTTGCACCGGGTAGCCGCAACCACTTCAAGGCGGCGCCGTTAGCTTTTCCTTTTTTTTTTTTTTCGTAGGTCAAAGATAAGCCAGGGTTCGACGATTACCCCTATGGTGAAAAACACGCAAAACAGCGTGCCAAAGGCTTCACGAGCGAGAAACCAGTGTTTGACCGGTTTGGGGACGGCGGTTCGACCTTCCTCCCTGCGCTTGAGAAACGACTCGAGGAAAACGTTCACGAGTTCTGTGTTCGCTGAAACATATCGGCACGCCTCAGTTAAATTCATTACTGCGTGTCATTCGCCGTGAAAACAGACGTGGCTTCTGAAACAGTCATCGTGAAAGCAGAGTGGCAGAAACCGGAAAATAAATCAAGCTAATAATGTCACACAATACATTCGCGATTATAAACTGACGTCAGGACGCTCGGTCAATGCGTGAAGGACGAAGTTGATATGAACTCGTGTATTACCCTTTAAAAACTTTTCCAATCCCACCTTGCGAGTGCGCGCCATCCCTGTCAGGCAAACTAAAGTACACGCCACTGTGCCATGCTCGTCCATCCACCACACGGGCACTAACAGATATTAGCGCCAGATTTAACTGTATTATTTCTCTACGGAACTATATGTAAAGCCACACGATAGCCTCTGAGATCTGGTAGCGCACGCGCAGTTTAACCTCAGACTATGGTAACACGTTTCAATTATCACGCTTGATCGGATCACGTGTCGATCTGATGTAGGTTGGCAAGAAAACAAAGCATTGCTACTCTCAATCAAAAAATTTCCCGACGATTACGATACTCCCTAATGCAAAATTTGAGCGCAGCTCTGTGCGCGTTTTCATTTCGCGATATATTGGCTCGCTCGGACAATGTCTCGTGCGGTACGTTGCAAACATGGTGATGTGTGGCGCGACTGCCTCTCTAATCCGGAGATCACGAGAAGCGCTATTCAGAGCAGTCGCCGCAGACAGACCTCCGCTCATGCAGCGCTTTGTTTCCATACAGACGGCGCGCGCTACTCCGGCGCCATCCCGTAGCCATCGTCGCCCGCGAAACCCGACTTGCGCGGCACTGCGCTTTTCCTCTCGTCATACCCTCCTCTTCCGCTTTGCGCCTCATGGCTCCGCTGTACCCTCCTCTTCCGCCTTCCTCCTCGAGCTCTCTTCGCGATCGCCGTCTCTCGTGTCCCGCTGTGCTCCGCGTTCGCTTTCATCCTCCACTGTGCTCGTTCGCTCGGTTACGAGGGACAAAGCCGACGCTCGCCGCGCGAACGGGCGCCTGGGCCGTGCTCTAAAGAGTCTGTTTGTTCATGCTGTTCCGCTACGTGGTTTACGCGACGACTTCGTCGTCCACAATCTACCTGCACATGAAGTGCATTTCATCGAGCCGATGTCACCGATCCTTGACGGTCGTTCTTAAAGAAAATTAGATTATGGGGTTTTATGGGCCAAAACCACTTTCTGATTATGAGGCACGCCGTAGTGGAGGACTCCGGAAATTTTGACCACCCGTGGTTCTTTAACGTGCACCTAAATCTAAGTGCACGGGTGTTTTCGCACTTCGCCCCCATCGAAATGCGGCCGCCGTGGCCGGACGGTCGTTCTTGGCTGGTGGTGCAAAAACACTATCGCAACGTGCAGCTCCTCTTTCGCGCACCTCAGATCCATTTGGGAAAAGGCGCTTATCGCGCATGGCGTGCACGATTGATCAGGATGTCCTTAAGATTACCACAGACGCGCGTTACCACACCGCCTATCTCAATACCTCATTCATTAGACAGCCTGAGTAAACCGGACGCCGCGCAGACTGCGGTTGCGTTACAGGTCCTGTCATTGGTTGCTTTCTTTTCATTCGTGGAATCCAGTTGAACTGTGCTGCTTCAGCGCTGAAACGAGAGTCACTGAAACTAGTTCGAACAACAGTGCTTCATAATCGCTTGGGATCATCTGCAGACTAAAAGGCTTACGACTCTGTGTCTGGAAAAAAACATACTACGCACTCGCACATGCCAGCCTTCATTACGCCTCCCCATTTGGGGAACGGTACACTAATACGTCAGACCTGCCTTTAATACAAAAAAGCGGTCGTACGTTTTTTGAAACTGCGTCGCGATGGAGCCATGCTACCCCTCTAAGAGAAATACACCCAGATGGTAGATGTTAATATGTCATCAAGAAGAATATAGCAGTTCGACAACAAGTGTAAAAACCGAATCGGATTCCTTTTTCTGCAGTTACTTTCAAACCTACGATTTGCGACACGCTCATTGTTTTACGCGGAAAATGCTGGTAAATTATGGTGCTAAAAGCCCAAACATTAAATCTTAAACCTTACTCACCACGTTATAGTTATGTCCCTGGTTAAAAAATAGCACACCAGCTTTTTCATTCAACAAGCATAAAACCACACATTTGATATCCATTGCTGAACACCATGACGCTCAAATGTTTGCAAAACCTGGCTTCTAGCTTGTCTATTGCATTTACCTTGATTTTTCTATCTTGAAGTGTTTTTTTCTTTTTTTTTTTTTTACTGCACGTGTGTTAGGAAGTTGGTAATCCCCTGTATGGTATATTACTACTTTTCTTTGGAATGAAAGTGCTGCTGTAATAGACAATTGTACAATGCATACTCTTGCCCTTTTATTGTGATAGCAATTATAAGGACACTTCAGGCAGATTGTCGCCGACATCATCGGCGTTGCTGTGATGTTCCATGTGTATATATATATATAAGAAGCCAACAAACTAAGACACCAAGGGCTGCATAGGGGAAATTACTTGTACTTACTAACTGAATTAAAGAAATGATACATTGATGGAAAGAAAGTGGATGAAAAAACAGCTTGCGACAGGTGCGGTATGATCCCACGTCTTCGCATTACTCGTGCAATGCTCTTACCAAGCGAGCTAGTGCGGTGCCGTTTTCTCATTCACTTTCTGGGGTATTTATGTTCTTACTACTAGAACTAACCCTAGGAGTGTTAGCCAGCGCTACCACTGTTGGCGAGACCTAGAAACGTGGTCGCAAGTAAGATGACACTTCTCTATACGTAACAGAGAAAGATTCGCATGCAATACGCCAACCAACAAGGCCACACGAGCAAACATTCACGTTTTATCTCACAAAAGGATGTCGGCACACCGCACAGCCCACTGATGCGTACACGGAATCTGTACACGGCCAAAAGGCTGCGCCACAGTCCATGTTTGTGCTCCAAACAAACGACAATCGCCCCGGAAGGGAACAGTTCGCTCGAAACAATGAAACACTGCGTGTTGTGCATGTTGCAGGCACCGGTGCCAAGCGAGTGTTCCTGTAATCTGAACTTATGTTGTCACTGGCGGTTTCTAGCGTGCTTGAGTCAAGTGAACAAAAGCAAGCGATGCTTTTTTTTAGAATGCATGGTCGAGTCACCGCAGAAGCACAGAAAACAACATGGATGCACACTATAGACAGCGCTTGTTGTGCCTACCTGTCTTGTCCATTGCGCTTTTACGCTGGCACCGCTGCGCTAGTGCGATACGCGATCCAACTCCGGGAAGATCGAGCACTGCTTCAAAGCCATTTTCAAGCTCGCTTGAGTTATGTTTTGCTGAAACTCTGCTATCGATATGCCCATAACGATTCTCGAGCGCGATCGACAGCTGCAGTTGACGTGCTCAGGACCCACTGCTATGACAAATGCGGGGGAAAATATACCTTAGAAAAAGATAACCCACGAATAAATGTCTCACATCAACATATTTGCTCACCGCATTGCCCGGACTTACAAAGTCACGGTTGAAGTAACAGCACATCCGGTGTCATCCGGTGGCTTTCTAATTCGGCCCCACCTAGTCACGTCTAGCATTGTATGTACGTGAAAAATCAGCCGCGCGATCAACATCTCGATGAGTATACAGTTGGACCACTCACAACCGTATGTGTAAAAGGGCGACAAGTCACTTGGCTAAATGTCGCTTTAGCTGACCATGACCATCGGGCATGCCATGCTAGATATGAGGGAACAGCGCACGACAGGGCAAGCAAAGGATCAACAGAGTGATCTGGCACTCTTTTTTGTGTCCTGTCAGTCTATTCAGTTTTACCACTCACTACATGTACGCATGCAGCGACCGGCCCAAGCTTCAACCATTCGCACTTTGGCAAACTGTCCCCTGAAATAAAACTGTTCAGAATGTGTGGAACTAACAACAGAGGAATCGACAGTGCCGCAGATTACTTAAGCGTCGTGAAATGTATAGGGCCTAGAGTCTGCTGCAGGTGCTCGTGCCACCTCGCGTATGATCCGAGAACCCGTCACGTACGTCTTGGATGTCCTGCTTGCCAATGCGACAGGGCCAGCGGAAGACTAATCTTCGCAGGAAGTCTTAATAGCGCATTCATCGAGTCGAAGCGTTTGCTCCAGGCTAAGGCTTCCGTTCCTCGACTATATGTACTAGTCAACAACGTCGAGAAGACCCACCACTGTACCGCCACAGCTTAAACTACACCAATACCGCTGACATTTCATGGGACTGCTTCCCCACATGACACCACCCCAATCTCATCCACATCCCTCAGGTCTAAGCCAACTGCCAAGTGCCTGGCCACGGTCTCTTCACATTAGGATCAAACGGTACTTTGCGGTCTGCTTCAGCGACGCGCTGGAGAACGCTACAAGCGAGGCCTTGGAATGAGGGCCCCCGACATCCTACCCACATTTCATATGCGAGTCAGATATCTGGATGGGATAAATGTGTTTACTGTCTCTCTCTCTCTCTCTATCTCTCTCTCTCTCTCTCATGCAGACGCGCCCTGCGGACAGCGCATGGCTGCGGCTACAAGCTGCTGGGTATTGGCGAAAGCACAGAGTTTCTTTTAAAAAGTTCTGAAGGAAACTCCGGCAATATAGTGTCCTCGGGATCTGTGGGTAAGGTGGTTCAGCCAGAACTGAAATGATGGATTATACGTGGATTCGCCTGACATTCATCCTTCTGGTTTCGAATGGCTTTGCGACTGTGCATAGTGATCACTCCGAACAAATTATTGCAACATAAGTGCGATTATTCGCAATGAATACGCGCGTGAATACGGACTATTTGCCTAGCCCTGTCTGGAAAACTGAGTGCCTAGTAGTTTCGAAAGATGAAGCGTAATAAATGACGTCACAAGAGTGTTTGAAACAGCAAGCACTGAGATTAAGCAAGCCCGTGTACTACAATTCCAATGGTAACTGAACGGTTGCAGCACGAGAGTTCGCTCTAGTAATTATAGCTGCTTTTGCAGAAAAACTATGTCCGAAAGTACTCACAGGGGGCCTGCTTCTTTAGGACGAAACCTGCTTTCGACGAACGCAATGCAGTGTCTCTACGTTACACATAGTCACGTGGCTGTGCAGCTACTGAAAGACGACTGCTCTTTATGCAGACTCGTCGGCTTTGTCCACGAGCTTCCAGCAGTCCATCAGATGGCACCGTTGTTGCTCGGTGAGAAGAGAATCCTACCCAAAACCACCTAAAAATCTATCAACCCATCGAGAAGTCGGGCAGGTTTAATTTCCTGGCGGCCGCATTTCGATGGTGTCAAAATGCCAGAACGCTGGCGTATGGTCGTAACAGTTGCAGGTAAAAACACGGCAGTATAAATGCAGTATAAACACAGCCAGCGCAGTCTAAACATTTCCAATCAATAATGGTGAATGGCAAAAAAATTGGCAGTGGCATAGCTCGGCGATGCCAGGATAAACGTAGCGAAAACTAAGGTATAGCATGGTTAGCCTTGGTTATCTTGATTGCAAGTCCAGGTTAGTCTGGTTGTCTAGCTATGTTGCGGCGTTTAGCCTGTCGTTCGGCGCGCTGTTCGTCTGTTTCCTGTGTGATTCGTTTCCTCTTCATCTCGTTCCGATGTCGATTCCAGGCCTCCTCCTGCTTATCAGAATTGTCGCCGTCCATACTGCCACCTCAACTGTCGTTGCGGCGCACGCGAGCTCTCCTTTTCAACCCTCCGACATGTTATCAGGCATATGCGACGCAGCTGGCGAAGCGAGCGGAGGCGAACGCAACGACGAGGAACGCGGTGTGACGTCATACCATACGGCGGCTGCGGAAAGGCGCGGCGCTGCACAGCGGCGGAACACCTGTGGCTCGGTGCTACTAGCGGCGCATGCGCAGTAGTGACTAGGGAGCGAAAGAGACAGAAATATCCGCGGCGAGGCGCGCGTTGTGACGTCATGTGCCTACTCGGAGCACCGCCACGGCGAAATCGCAAGTTCGCAGCCAGTAAAGGTTTCGCTTTAAGAAAGTAAGTGAATTAGTTTTGCCAAAATACGGAGTATGCTTGCGAATGCTCACCCTTTTATTCGTAGCCAATAACTCCAGCGCTCCTCGTAAGCCATTGCGTAGTTCCGAGATGTGAAGCCCCATAACATAGTTTTTAAGTTAGAACAAAATAGTGACTACACCGTTTTTGTTTTATGCGAAGCATAATTACTAGAGCTCAACCCAGCTCCTCAGGCGCGGCGGTGTCGCCTTCAGTACCACGTGACACCGTGACGTCACGACAGAGGAGAAACGGGGCTCCAACTCGCGCCGTCGCTCGCGGCGTCGCCTTCAAGGCTGACCACGTGACACCGTGACGTCACGACAGAGGAGAAACGGGGCTCCAACTCGCGCCGTCGCTCGCGGCGTCGCGGCGGTACATAAGCAGCTGCGCTTGTTTCTAGGTGGCTTTGGCTCAACTCTTGCAAGATGGGCTGGGTGGGAATCGAACCAGGGTCTCCGGAGTGTGAGACGGAGACGCTACCACTGAGCCACGAGTACGATGCTTCAAAGCGGTACAAAAGCGCCTCTAGTGAATGCGGTGTTGCCTTAGAAACTAGCTTCGTTGCCGCGCCGAACGCTGCGTTGCTCGACGCTCACCGCGTCCAATGCGGGGCGCGTAGTCGCTGCGCCGTAGCCCATTGTCTTACACCCCTTGGCGGGTCGACGGGAATGCTGTCGCGTTCCACTCTTGAAGGCGAAGCAGAGTAACGCATGAGTTGTTTCTTCGTCTAGCCGAACCAAATATAGCCAAGCAACAGCAGTTAACCAGGCTAAACAGTGGTTAAACAACTAAAATAAAGGCTAGTATGCTTCGCATCCTGGGCTTAACCTTAGCTAAGCCACAGCCATTTTTTTTTACCAATTCAGTTTCTTTAGAGCAAGGCCTCGAAATCACGTAGCGGCCCGGAGGACACTCCCACAGAAGCAGACGTCAATGGCTGAGGCGGCCGCCTTAGTGCACGCTTGGCAAACAAGTCTGTTTCGGTGGCATCTGTGCTGGTGTGCTCACTGCGAGCGTTCAAGCACGTCTGACGTACGTGCGGCACAAGTGCAGGTCCGCACCAGTGCGGGCCGGCGAGCAGTAGCTCTTGCGCGGGAGCGAGACGGCCGTAAGCGTTCGCAGAACGCGCATTGTCTCAGTCTTTGCTCAAAGATGTACGCTGGTATGTGTATGTTTGTGCACCTTGTCGGTTGCGTAAGAAATAAGATGTTCTGCATGCGCTCCGGTCTGTCTGCGCGACGACTGCCATATCTATAGCTTTGCATTCTCTACGCGCGCGCAACCTAGTCGACTTTCGCCACGGTGAAGACTCAAGATATGTTTCGCAACGACAACAACAAAAAAGATATAACTCTCAGCAGCTCAAGAGGAAGCTCACACTTCTGACAAGAAACAAAAGCCTCAAGATGTTCGAACAAGGGTTTCTCGCGGCAGTGTGTGTTTCGTTGTCGTTTCACAACGACAAAAAAAATAATAAAATGTAACCCTCAGCTCAAGAGGAACCTCACGCTTCTGACGAGAAACAAAAGCCTCAAGATGTTTGAAGAAGGGTTACTCGAGACAGTATGTGTTCACTCGAAAGAGCACTCGACAGGGAGAAACAAATGTTTAGCTCCTAAGAACGTCTCAGATTAGATTGCTCACAAGCTGCTTGAGGTTCACTGAAGTCCTTTCGTAGTGAATTGGGAGGCTTGACACCCACTTAACAAATCATTCAAGTCCGCGAGCCGATGCAGACGTACGAAGCACTGAACGTTGCCGATAATATCACGCGAACAGGTTTACGAAAGAAGGCTTTCGTGTAGCTCGCGTTTGACTGCATATATCACAAGCTGCGCCATCGAGGGCCCGCTGTGGTCACCGCATGTGCGCCATATTTTCATCGCTGTCAAACAAATGCACATAAATAAACACGTGGAACTGACGCGTGTTCACGTGTGCTCTCGGATTTTACGGACACATCAGCATTGTGCCCATCTGCCCTAGCGACAAAGGTGGCACCCCCTCTGCTAGAGCAATTCCTGCGAGCACGGTTGGACGAGAAAGGCAATCAATCTGGCGTCGTACGGCGTATATACCGTGGCTGGGATAAAACGGCTAGACGCATTAAAAAAACGTTTTCCAGAATCGATTCTCTTAATTATTTCAAGATTTTTTTTCTTTTTTTTTTCTTTTAGCAAGAAGTCTGCAGCTTATGTTTTTAAAGACTGCAGGAAACTTAAAGAAATTCAGGACACGCTCATCCCGTACTTTCCAGCCGATAACTGCAGCTTCCTTTCCCGCTCTGCGGCAGCACCATCAGGAGTTTTGAAAGAGCACGAATCTACTCTCCCGTATTTTTTTTTTACATCGCTACCGCACACCACTCGTGTTTGAGCTCTCAAGGCCTTTCCTTTGTTTGGCTACTGCGCAACCCGGAAGTGAACCTGGCCGGTGGCGACAGGCCCACTGACGTCGCCAGCCTCGGCCTGGAGGACAGATCAGTGGAGAAATAGTTGCCAACTGACAAATCTTCCAGTCGACATTAAGTCCGTAATTTACTGCCTGCTCACAGTGCAATTTAAATGTGGGACGCCGACCTTTCTTTGCTTGACGTCTTCAGGTGAAGAGAGTTCCTTGATGAGGTGAAGACGCGAAGATGCGGATCTCCTACATGTTGCAGGTCTGCAAGAATTATATCTCACTCTCAGTCAGAAGGAGTAAAACACCACGATTCCGCTTATAGCCAGTTATCAATATATTTATTTCAGTAAACTCCGTATACGAGAACACAGGTCTAAGTTCTGATTAAATTCATATGCATTTTATGAAAGAAAAGAAGGAAATCCTGACAAACATCAAAGCTTGAACAACCCGATGGTGTAGGTAGTGGATAACCTCCGTGGCTCAATCGCACAAAGGACACACCGCCTAAATTTAGACACTTGTTTGATATCCTACAAACTTCTCGATCTGTTGTTCACTCCACCGATCGACAGATATGAAAACAAACGCAATGAATTTATCGATCGCAGAGCTTGCAGCTGGGTGCGTGCCTACAGTGTAGTCAACTTGCGCCCAATTTTAACATTAGCGATAATCTAGCTTGGAGAACTTGCCTCGCCGAAAACGGTTTATAACATCCCTGACCATATTCAACGGGGCCTCACATTTCCTGTCCCTTGGATTCCGCGTACTAAGAGATTGTACACGATAACAGCGATCGCTGCTAGGTGGCACACATCGATCTCAGACCAGACTTACGCGGAATACGAACATCTCTTCCCTGGACTGGCGCCTCAAGCATGGCGAGAGAGATGAGTGCTATGGTGAAGTCACGATAAGAAATTGCGGATGTGGCGGAAGCATAGGAATTCACCTACTTGCCTCTCTATTGTATTCATTGCATCCACTGGCACCGAAGCTACCAAGACGTCGAGGAGTAAATAAACACCTAGTACACGAGTTAGATAGACTGATAAGGCACAATCTTGACGCGACACCCTTCGTTTAAATCGATGAAGCAACGCACTACTTTGGTGAGATAAGAGCAGTCGGCGCCTGCGTATCTTTCATATCAACACTTCAGCATCACAGTGCGCGAGCGTGCAGTGCGCATATCATTACCACTCGCTTGCGCAATCTCCCGAACACGCGCGACGCACCAAATCGAGTACTCTTATCGCCAGCAAAACAACCTCCCGAACTCTCTTTGCCCCGAACATTTAATATGCCACTCGTATACACTTATTCGAAGAAGAATAAGGTGAACCGCGAGGCTCACGTTTTCGTCATCGACAATCCTAAGAGACCAGCACACAATGAAAGCAAGGAAGGTACAGACGAAATTAACTTCTTTTAATTGATACGTGCATAGGAATACTAAGGAAGAATAAAGCAAAATTGGACGAAAAGACAGCTTGTCGCCGGTGGGAGCCAAACCCACAGCTTCTGCATTAGGCGTGCGATGCCCTACCACAGAGCTACAGCGACGTCTGCTCCTACCAGAACTAGTCCATGGAGTGTTAGCCAGCGTAACCCACGCCGAATGCGGCGGACGCGGGGAATCTTTACAACCGCAGACGTCAAGTAGAGAATTAACTTCGAAGCACTCAACTGGCAATCGCCCTATTTGCTACCTCGTGAAACAAGGCTGCCAAAATTGAGGCAATCGCCCCGCTATAAGAGTGATAAGGGGAACGGAGAAGATGGACTCTTGTTAGTTGCGACCATATCAAGTCAACAATTAAGCCAGGGAAAACAAGGGGGCAATAGCCGTTCTCTTAATTCAATGATTAAACTGCGAGACGTTGTTCTTACTGATTATCAGCTGACCATCTCTTTTTATTCATACTATTCAGTGTTATTGCCTTCTTTTGTAATGAATGCGACCTGCGCGCTTTTTTCTTTTTGTTCCTGCGTGTATGTTCTTTTCCTACTTAATCACTGTGGGCCTTGCTACATTTTCGTCTTTGTGGCCTGCCATCTTGCTGTTTCTTTCTTTGCTTCTTCTCTTCCTTTTCTATCCACTACTGCCTTAAAGTAAAGGTAGGCTTTGTCCCCCTCTCGGTGGTAGTTGCCAGCCTGCTCCTTCCCTATTTCTTTCTCTGTGCATTGTATGCGAGTTTTCATATCAAACAATAATCGTAGCCTCGCACGAGAACAAAATAATCTTTCTCCCGGGCTCGAGTACTAGTGCGCCGTTCAACAAGTACTACAAGTTAAACGAACCGGACTTAGTTCCTCTAGTTCACGCAAGGAGGCCACACTGTACACACGTAACCATATAGTTCTCACCAGGGGCATGAAGAGGAACTGGCAGGCGCAACCCAGGAACGGAGGCAGCGGCTTCTTGAGCGTGTCGACGATGAGCTTCAGGTCTATCTGGCAGCCCATGCTGACGTAGTTGATGGACACGATGATCGCGATCAGGTACGGGAAGGACTGCTGAAGCACCGTCGGGTTGCGAAGAACGGCGACCAGGTAGCTGCTCTCCGTGCAGTTCGTCTCTACGTCGTCCTCCAGCAGGCACGTCTGCGTAGGCACCCAGAGCAGGTAAAAAAAAAGTAATTTGAAGGGAGAGAGGAAAGAGTGACTAAACGTTCAGTTGCCCACCATATACGTGGAAAGGGGAACAATAGGTTAAGTGAAGGAAGACAAACTAGGCAAGAGTTTTCATTAGCGATGTGCACTAGACAAAACGCATCGCGGACGCGGGCAGACTAACGGGACAGTTTACTTGTCCGTTTTCGTTTTCTCGGAGTGCCCTTGGAACAACGCCAGTAGTAAATTATTCTCGTTTACTTCGTATCTCTGATTTTTTTACTCTGATGCTGTGATATGCCTTGCTATGCCTTGCTATCATGAGCTTATCTATCATAATTATTTCGTGCAGGAGGTTACTTCCCTCTTCCTACTAAATACCACATTACTAAACCTTCACTAACAAGTGGGGCTCTCATACTGTTGATAATAAGTCAATAATAAGTAGCGCACTGAAATTTTTTGCGTTCACTGCTCAGGTAGCAAACAAGTGCTCTTGTGACTTTCAGGGCGTCCAAGGTGTGAATCTCAGGACCTCAGCTTTGGTAAAACACCATTTGCCCAGCATCAGCTGAAGCCACACTGGAGAGTCCGGCGTTTTTCGTCGAAGCGAGGACAGTTGCAGAGACGTTACTCGATATATTCGCTAAATGATTAGAAAGAAATAACGTGAGGCAGGAATATTCAACTCCGGTTTACATGTCCTTTCACAAGAAGTCGCCGGATCTCCTGTCGTAATTTGTGTCGCAAATGACAATGTACGTATTAAAGATTGCCGCGAGGGACTACTACCACTGTTTTGGCGTTCTGGTCCTCGAGTAGGCGATACTTCTCTCGCTCCAAATCCCGGCATTATGTGGGGAAGAGGTCTCATACACAACTTTTGTACTACCCTGGCACAAGTGCCGCGTGTGACCGGCCTGCCTGGACACAAAACTTCAGGGAAGAGGAGAGTTCGGGGAAGAGGAAGAAAGAAAGATCGGGCCTGGAGAGCGTGTGTCTAGCCTGCTACTCCTCGCTGGAGAGAGGGGGAGTGGGAAATGCAGGGAAAGGTAGGTGGCTGGTGATTGTTTATGGTGCAATGTACGTTGTCCAATACGCGGACGCGCGCTTTAGACACAATACACGCAAGAGTAAGCTCATACCGACAGGCACTTGCCCCCGATATCACCGGCCTGCCGATTTCAGCATGCGAGTTCCAGCGAACTCTTACTGCAGAGCACAATGAGTGTTCCAGCATGGTACGTAGGTGTCTGTAGCATTGCTTTCTCTTTCGCTTTTTTTTTTTTTTTTGAACTACAATAAACTCTCAGTTGTACGAACGTCGGTTTATCGAATATTTCAGAATAACGAACTTCTTAAAAATCCCCGGCAGTTTTCTTATAGATTCTATGCAATAGTGTTTCACTTAAACGAATTTCGGAACAGTCAATATTTCAGTTTAACGAACTCGCTCAGAGGACCAAGGCTTATTTTTACGATCAGAACCGATGCCCGCCCTCATCAAACCGCCGCTCCAGCGGAAATATAACGTTGCTGGCGCTACAGCGCCTCTGGGGCAAAGCGGCGGCGCGGAAAACGAACGGCAACGAGGCACGGCTTCCGAGATTGCCCGCACAAAACTAGCAAGCATGTAACCTCGGAGGCCGTAAACAAAGTAACATCGCTGGCGCTAACAACGCCGCCAGAGCAAAGCGGCGATCTGTCACACCACAAACCACATGGTGTGCGTTTTTTTCCGACCGGGTAGTCGTGGCATGGTCGTCGTCTCTTTCTTTCGAAGAAGAGCCGAAGAAGGCGAAGAAGAGGCAACTGCCGAGCCAGTTTCAAGCCCTATAACTCTAGCTGAGGTTGTAGAGTACATTGGAAATTTGAGACACTTTGTTTCTCACAGCAAGCTGTGCCAGAAGAAGTGTACAAATACATTGACTCTTTGGACAGCTTTGTTACTTCCTGTGCTTTAAAGGTACAAGTGCAGAAGAAGATTACATATTTTTTTTCTAAGTGAGAAAGGCAGCATTATAACTGTTATAAACCTTGTACGGGTTATGTACAAATTCCATTTCACACATTTCTAACACTATGGATGCCATGTCTTTTGCTCCATGAATTGCACTTCAAACTTTTGACTCTGTATGCCATGTCTTATGTTGGTCTAGTGAATATTCAGTTTAGTGAACTTTCAGTTAAGTGAACTATTTCCTTCGGTCCCTTGAAGTTCACTCAAGTGATAGTTCACTGTACATGCTTTATGGCAGCGATCCTGGAATAGGTCGACACGTCAGTTAACAGGTACTCACGGTTTGCTGCAGCTACACACTCTCTCTCTCTCCCCTCTCTCTCTCCAAGTTTAGTTGTATCCTCGAGTGCAACTTGCCAGATCGGGAGGGCCAAGACACCTTCATCTCTCGCTGGATATCCTTGGGAAACTATGCGTACTGGCGCTTTGTTTTGAACTGCGCGTATGTTGCGTAAGATAAAACTGTCCTCGAGTCACGCTTGCAAGCACTCCAAAGATACGCAGGTCGGCGAGTGCCTTCTCCGTGACCTGCGCCATGGGCGCGCTACCGATCTCAGGCCGCGTGTACTCTGATAGAGTTTCTTCCTCCTCGGCGAGGTAACGGCAAGGTCGGGTTCGTTCTCAGTTCTTTTTTCGCTCGCCACTGCGTGACGTTATCTCGCTGTACTTGGAACGTACAATAAGCGGCCGGATTCGCCCCCTTGAAGACAGAAGCTCGGGCGACGCAATTTCTGTTTTTTTTTATTTTTCTTTTTGTTGCGGAGGCACGCGGGAACCAAAGGGCGTCGCCCAGTTCTGCCATAAAATGGCAAGCTGTGGATAGATTTTCGTAGACAACACCGTGGCTATACTTCGTTACTGCTTTTCATAAATCGAAAATATTTACAAGAGTTAAGAGTCCTAGTGTAGAGTAGCAAAGTAGAAGCCTATTTTCCAGTTACGATACCTGCCTTTCCACTTTCTTTTTCTCTCTCGCTTTCCACGTGCTATGCGCCCGACAGCTATAGGTAAAACGTGACTCACATCTTTACTTTTTCTGCATGTTCCAAGAACTGGTCGGGACCGTCTACTGGTGCCGTCACCTCGTTTATTCGCGTCAGTAAAAAAACGTGACAACACACAAGGTTCAGACAGCTCATTTCGAACACAAGTCCGTATCCGCAACATTAAAGACACAGCATACAGCAAAATATGGCACCCATTATTACAGTAACTTCCAGGACCTTTATCAACTTAGGTTTTCGCAGCACCTCACGCATCTGTCATGTTACAGGTATCTGGTTTGCACATTAATATTTGTCTTTCCAGAAAGTCCAGGCAAAGAAGACCAGAAATGAAGATCGTGAATGATCCTCGCAATCGTATTAGGCACTTCGCATTTGAGTGAACCCGTATAGCAAAAAAAGAAAAAGAAGAACGTCGCATAAGGCACCTTACGTACAGGCCCTAAAGCTACTTCCTGAGCTTTATCTCTGACGCGCTCACAATTGGTGACAACTGGAAGGCTGCCACAGAAATGGCAGCTACACCTGCTCTCGACTTGGGAGTTCGTTGGTCGCCCCTCGTGTCGATATCGGTTTCTCGATAACGACAACATAGGACGCGCTGCTTCTTGGACATGTCATCGCGTTGCGAGACTGCGACGCTTGTCTTCAATCTGCGAGCGAACTGGCTGGGCGCCCGACGCCCCCTTTTGTTGAGGTGCGTGCTTTCGCATCGCCGATAGCGGCTATCTTTCTCAGGCCTCCAATGTTTCTTGGGGCGTGACTATACATCGGTGCAGATCTCACTGCTCGTGTAACATTTGGCGGGTGGATTAACTACCTCGCGGACGGCTCAAATAGACGAGTATGGGGGGGGAGGGGGGATTTCGTGGGTGAGGGCCATCGACAATCGTGAAAAGGAAACAGTCTTGCGCCGTCAGAGCAGCCTTGCGTACGAACTCTCCTCCAGTGACTGTAGAGTCTGCAGAGCGTCGATATGGTGGAGCATGACGTACAGAACGTGGGTTTAACCTCCCGAGTCTCCACTCTTGGCTACGGGAGACGTTGTAGTCGACTGGCTGCGCATAAATTTAGGCCCGCACGACGTTTTCTTTTTTTTTCTTTACCTGCACGCAAATCGGAGTAAGCGTGAGCCTTCTTGAACTGCTGCACCATTGCATAGCGTCCACCGCTTCCGGGAACCGAACGAGCAACCTTGTGTTGACCAGCGGACGTGAATTTGGAGTGACGTAGACCCCGTTACTAATGAAGGGGCGATACGTCCGTTGCGATTGTGAGTTAGTGAGCAACGTCTTTTAAAACGGGGGGGGGAATGGATAAATGTTTACTGATATAGCGATGGTTTCTTAGCCTGTTTTGTAGAAGCGGTCAAGGGGAAGGAATAAAACTGGGCCACTGAAACTTGGCCGTGGTCACATGCTTAGAGTGTACGAGGCCGCCCGCCCCAGCGAACGCCAAGAGGGCGTCGAGCATGGACCGACCGCTGCGAGTTCTAAAAAAAAGGAAAGGAAAAGAACGCCTTAAAATAAATTTTAAACCAAATCATTTTTATTATATCTTTATTAATTTTCATATAGATAAATGAACAAATCTTTAAAAAGGCACCCGTGCAATAGTTTTGCTTCAGCCGCTGGAACACACTGATATACGTTTCAAGGACGACACGACAGACAAGTAAAAAGACCGAACTCTCAGTAGCACAGTGACACCAGAAATACCAAGTCGCGCTGAACTGCTACTTAGCTGTGCATGCCTCCTCGAGAATATAATTTCGTGAACAATTACCAATTTCTGCGTAGGAGCGGGCGCGACGTCCTTCGATGTCGAAGCCCTCCAGCGTGTCACATCGTTTTCGGTGACGTACGCTTGCTTAATCTGGGACGTCCTGCGATCGCCGCAATTTTTCGAATTCAGCGCTAAGCCACGAGCCCACCTCAGAAGAACTACGAACGAAACCTAAATTAATTAAATTAAATTATGGGGTTTTACCTGCCAAAACCACTTTCTGATTATGAGACACGCCCTAGTGGAGGACTCCGGAAATTTCGAAAACCTTGGGGTTCTTTAACGTGCACCTAAATCTAAGTACACGGGTGTTTTCGCATTTCGCCCCCATCGAAATGCGGCCGCCGTGGCCTCGAACGAAACCTCTCTCCTGTTATGACGCAAGCAGCCCCCATAACAGGACCGCATTGCATGCTTCACAGTTTCTAGCCTATGGCTAAGGATCCAGATGTCGCATACCAGTTTTGGCTATTTGGATAAAGTTACTGTTACTGTTTCACGCCACGAGTTCGTCGCTTCTCGTCTATAGGCATCGCTTGTCGACTTCCTTACTTTTAGCAAGACGTAATAGGAGCAAAATGCCGGGGCACCAACATAGCCTGGGCCACCCATGGTAACTTGCGGTCGGTGGACAACAAAAAAGTCTGTCTCGATTTTATTTATCTGAACGAAATTCTCCAGAAACAAGAAATGCTTTAATTATAAAATGATGATAATGCTAGGTAATATGAAAACTTGATCTTGCATTGTAGCGCGAAGTGACACAGACAGAGACTAGAAGCAGACAGGTCGAGCGATAACTCGAGGCATTTCACATTAAAATATTTGGAGAGACTTCCGTTAGCCACGCATCATTGTCTGTTAGAATGCGAATTTCATTATCTTCTCAGCACGCGTGTTAATCTCAAGTAATGTCTGTTTGTTGTTTGCTTTTTGGCTTCCCTACCTCCTGATATGGTTAGCTGATGTCTTTAGAACCTTGTCATGTTCACATGCTGCGGTATTTGCAATCACCCATATATATGTTGACACTTTCAATAAAAAGTTTGTTGAGAGTTAGCGCTCGTCCTGTGTGCTTCTAGTCTGTGTCACTTCGTGCTACAATTCATGATCATGTTACCGTACCAACTCGCCCAGCTTTCTATCCTATTGCAACATGAGAACTCTCCGGCAATAATCCGCCTCGCGCGAACGTGGTTAAGCATTCAATATATAAAAACGAAAATGGTCCGTTCTACAGCAAGCTTCTGCAATTAAATACAAGTCGGTCGGTCGATCGAGTCAGTTCAGTAATACAATATAAGCAGCGAAAAATACACGAACAAATTCAAACTTCAGAAATCATACTGAGCGTTAATATACTGATGATCATTAAAGAAGGCTATCGAGGCTTTCAGCTACAGATTGCTGTAATAACACGTTAGTATTTGACTCGAGTAATTTTTCTTCCCTGAAAAAAAAACGATTATCAAGGCATCAGTTTCGTTTGGCCTTTCCTTATTTCTTGAAACTCTCACGTAAGCGTCGAACGTTCTTCTCCGAAGCAATGGCGGAAAATACGCGTTTTCTTGTGAAATTGGCCATAAAATAATGCCCACTACATTCGCGCGCCAGGTCATTCAGATGCGGGTGCATAGTGGAAAAAAGTGCAAACACAAGTTTTCAACCAGCACCCTTATACGGTATGTAGCAATGAGGCATTTATGCATCTCTCGTGTCAGTTAAACCTTGAAACTCGCGAGTCGCATGTCATCAATTGATTACTGATACGACACTTTCGACTTCTCGTTTCTATCCCCCCCCCCTTCTTTTGTTAAATGACGATACAGCATATCGAAACAATAGAAGAATTAGCAGCAAGCCTCCAGAGCGCCATAAGATTTACTATAATGACTTTTCTTGGAAACAATTTCGTTTCCCAAGATATGTGTGCGCCGAAACAATAGAAGAATTACTAGCAAGCTTCCAGAGCGCCCCAATATATTTACTATAACGACTTCCCTTGGAAACAGTTTTGGTTTTGTTTCCCGTGATATGTGTGCTTCAAATTTATGACGACGCCGAATGTGGTCGCCTGGGAGCAGACTCAGCGGAACATTGTGCACTGGCTCCAGCTGGCTCGGTGGTCTATACTGCCGCTCCATCGGGCCACGGTGTGAAGAGAAACAGATTACCGCGCAAGCCGGATCGACTGCGAAAACGACGAGATATTCAGCACCCACGTGACCACCTTCTTGATCGTGACGTCACGACACATACACTTCTTGGGATAAGGAATGCGAAAACTGGTTTCGTTGAAGAGCTAATACATTAAATTACGCAAGGCCTTCCTTACGCTTATTTTATCTTAGGGTTCCGAGGCCCATGACATTCATTAAACGCGAAAATGTGAAAAGTCGAGAAAATATCTCGGTACGCCTCTAGCGTCATCGGCGCTGCCAGTATGACTCCTGCCATGAGAACATTCACTACCCCTCGCCTCGACTACAACGTTGTGGAAAAGCACCAGCGACACATTTGTTGCCAACTTTTTAAACATCCTCCCCAGTCAACCAAAAAATCAACGACAATCAGTGCGAAACACCGCCTCTCGTCCGAAGCAGCTGGGGCTGTTTCTCTAACAAGAGTTTGCTTGATAAAAACACCCGTCCACCCACCAGCTGCATACGCGACGTTTTTGTTGTTGTTGTTTTTTTATTTGTGCAAGTAGACGTTGACGCCTTGTATAGGCGCCGGCTCCTCATCTGCTGCGACGTCGACTAAAATAAATATAGAATACTCGGCGAGAAATAAAACATGGCGGCACACGAAAATAACTTGATCCGGCAAATCGTCTCTGCGGAAATACGGACGGGAGGAAGTTTCGTCGAAGGGAGCAGGTAAAAACATTTCCCAAGCTTACTTTCGCAAGACGAGTCGCAAGTTCCGACATAAATAAATTTCAGCCACTGAGAGGAGGAAAAGAACAAACTAGGGAACACCTTCGCTTGACAAACAGCCGCGGTGAAAGGCCACTCGTCGCGCTACCACCTCATGTATAATGAGCCCGCACGAACAAGTCTCTGCCATCACGGACTTCGGGTACTTAATGCAAGTAGAACAAAAAGCATAATGCAGACACTCGAAGCAGCATTCTTTTTGTCCTTGTTTTCCTTGTGGTACTACTACGCTCAAACTCTTTTTTAAGCTGGCCAGAAAACTGTGTCCCGATCTGGTCGTTCCGGAATATTACTATCGCAGTAGCGAGGCTACAATAGAACTGAATGTCGGGCGAGTTGGGAACATGATTCATTGTTGAACTCAGCGCCCACAAAGGGCTGGTCCTTTGGACATTGTAGAGTTAAACAGATAGAGGGACATTGTAGAGTTAAACAGGCGCTGACCGTCTCTGTTCATCTCTTTTTTTTTTTTTTTCGGCGCTTGGTGAGTTTACGTGCGCGCGCTCAGCTGAACGATCGAAGTACCGAGTTATGTGAGCAATAAACGTCCTAAATGTTTTGCGGAGTAAGATACTGTCGAATTGATCGTCAAAGAACATCCTGAACTCGGCCAATTTCTGTTCTATTCTTTGATTTCAATTCTTACGAGACCCCCTGAGCACAGCGTACGCCAGCAATGTTCTCTGACAAACCATTTGTGATGACGTGTGTTGTTTAACTTGTCCCCTTGTCGAAACGTTGCCCTCCAGGCGGAGGCTTTTCTTTGTTCACTCTCCGTTGCAGTGTTCGAGTAACTTGCAAACCGGATAATACGAGCGGGCTTATGCGCTCAAGATATTTCGATCGATCGGGGGATTTGAAGCGCTCGAATTCGCTTATAACGACCTTACGCGAACTCTTACGATGGGTTAGTTATACACGGACTGGTTATGTCCAGTGCGAGAGAGAAGCAAGACAGGAATCCATTTCCCGAAAAGAAAACTACGCGTAGTAAAGGCAGTCATTTCTGCGTGTGCCTTGAACTGTTTCTCGGCGTCGCTAACAAAGTCATACTCGATGAGCGAGACGGCCTAGACCTGTCACAGTTGACTTCCTTCATTGTCTGCACAGTGCCAGCACAGCACGCCCTGCGCAAAAGTGTGTCCCCAAGAGTCGGGTGAGTAGGCTCTCCAAATTCGATACATCCAACGTCCAGTTCCTAATGACGGTGTCATTTCACGTGAGTATCGGTCAGTAAGTATCGCGTGTTCGACATAGGTATTGCTTCGCTTTATCCGGGTTCAACCGTAAGCCAAAGAAAGGCTCGGTTTTTCTTTCGCGTGTTTATGAGAAGGTGAAGTTCGTATTACGCCTGCGCGCTTGGCAACAAGCTTTTGTGACCAGGTACAAGTGAACCACGGCAAGCCCGAAGCCAAGAATCACGCGTTTTATTTTTTTTTCGCTTTCGAAACAGCTCTTTTGAATGTTATCGTTTAACGAGCTCCCTTAGTCTGTGGTCGCTATCTATTCTTTGACTTTCATTTTATCGCCTTGAGCTATGTTGGTACGGACACACCTGCTTACGCAACGAACCCCTTTGTTTCCGCGCTGCAAGTTTTACTTGTGTCTCCCTTGAAGTGGCTTAGCTGGTGAGAAACTTGAGTTTTTATCTTGCGGTACACCTCAGTCCGCGCATTGTTTGAATGGCGAGAGGCGGGACAGGAAATCGTGTATTTTTGCGGCGCCGTAGCTGGTTTGAAGCGTTAGCTGAGATGTCGAAACAGTGCGGGGTTCACGGGGCGACGGAAGCTTGAAGTGCTCAACAATGGTTGATCAAGTGACGTTTCGGGCTCGGACCAGCGCTTCGACAGGCAGGCTTGACTTCGTCGGGAAATATTCCCTTCAAGTGCCAAGAAGTTCTGTCCATTGGACATTTAGTTTCACCCCGCATCATGCATCTTCGAAATAATGAAAAGCGCAGGCCTTCAGAGCAGGTCAGAAACAGTCATACGACACCAGAGTACACTTGATAAGGGGGGGGGGGGGGGGGGGGGAGGGGGAGTATTACTACCTTAGTGATGCATTTGTACTCTTTTCTTCGAAAAGCAAGGGTGCAAGTAGGTTAGTTATGCAAAAGATTTAAGCCCAGGGTCACATGAAGGAATCGACAGTGAATCCACGGTAGCTTAAAACTATTTCGGAAGTCCTTGCCCTCCTGAAAGCGGAAACTCGCACTCCCCTCTAACTCACTTGACTGCCCAAAATTCGTACCCCACTTTTTGTCAAAGCTCTCAGGGTTAAAGAAAAATTGCTGAGACCATTGATGATCATTGTCGAGGTAAGCGATTATCGTGAACGAACGAACGAAACGAAACGAACGATTTTCTTTGCAGAGATTGAATATCCATCATGAACCACCCACCAATAAAGTAGGGTTGGCAATATCAATGAACGATTAAAGGTATCCCGCAAAGCGTTTATTCTTCATCGATGTCCACTTTTCATTTAAACGACTTAATCGATTAGACATGTTCTATTAATCGTTTTCTAGAGCTTGACGGTAGTGGCGCGAAAATTTTTAAATCGTGCTATAATGGAATCGCACTAGCCCAGCGCTTCCCCCCCCCCCCCTCCCCAAGCCACCCGAAGCCGAAGGCTTGAAATGCCCTCACAGTTCAAGGCATACTACAGCAACGGAGTCGTTGATTGTGTCACTCCCAGAAAGCATGCGCACCGGTTTGGAGCATGTACGTAAATGACATAGCGATGGAGTTCGTGTCGATTCCAGCAAATCTGTAGCTTATGAGCGTCTATTCTATCATGCTGGCTGTGCGGCTATCCAAAGAATGTGTCGGTATCGCACAAACGTCCCAGCCATTTGACTTTCCCTCCCTCTGTAGAAAAGAGCATGTGGTTCGCAATGCTAAGTCAGTAAATTTCACTTCCTCTGTGCATATTTCAATTTCTTGCATATTTTAGCCCGACTCCACCTTTCACTTTTGCTCATTTCCTTATTTTTTTTAACAGTACAGTACAGGAATTGACTAGTGCCATGTAGCTTGTTTAATTCTACTCTAAGTGTCATTTTATAACATATATTGTTCATCTTTTGAAAAGCCACTAGTGCCAACTCTATTTAGTGTTTACGAAATTAAAGATTATTCTTTATCAAACCTTATACGCGTGTATATCTAACTTGGGTCCACCTCTAAAATATTAAAATAGGGTCCTAAAAAAAGTAGATAACTGTTTCAGCCTTCTTGAGGTGTCCGACAATAATTCCGTTTTATCGATTAATAGACTAAAAAACCCGGCATCAAATGCGATTAATCTATCAAAGGTAAAGTGATGAATGTATAATCGTTAATCGAATTAAAAAATTAATCGGCCAAACCTACATCCAAGAAAACGGGCGAAAGAGGCAGAGAAAACGATTCGTTTTTATTTGTTTTATTTATTTATTTATTTATTTTTTAATGGCCGTAGCTTTCGTTGCTCACGACGCGCACAGACTTAAGGCAATCAGAGGCAGGCAGAGTAAACGAGCGCCGACTTTCAACTTACTTTATTTATGTGAAAAACTGAATATATATCACCAGGAAGAAGATGCGATCGTCAAAACAATATCAGATCTATCCAACCTTATTTAACATGCACTGATGCTTTTCGTTTCTCTTTTTTTTTTTCTGACACAACTGAAATGTGGAACAGTTTGCCTAACGTAGTTGTGAGCAATCAAAGGTCTGCAGATTTCGAATATGCGCTAGATGTGTGTGTGCGTGCGCGTGTGATTATGTATACTAAATTTTGGCACAAGCACTTGTTCTTTGTACAATCACTCTTCTTTGTTCCTTGTTTTTCTGCTGTTGATTACCGATAGCGTCAGTGAATTTGTGTTACATAGAGTATAATGCTTTGTGTATGAATATTATCTACCATCTATTTTCGACGCCTCACCCTATCCTGTAATTACCCCAGCAACAGGGTTGACAGTATCAAAGAAAAAGAAGTACATTGGGGGGGAAAAAAGACGACGCAAAGGAGAGCGAGAGACATCACTAATCAACGGTTATCTTTTTTTCAAGAACCTGCTTACAACTGCCTCAAAACCTAGCGACATAATCAAATTCATGTTTTTCGAGTGGAACGGAAGGTGTACGTTGAAAACTTTAGAGCGCAACAGTAGACAGTACGGGGTACAGCAGGAGAAGGCGCTGACGTCAGGCGCACTGGCGCGCCTATCACCAAGGTTACTTATGTCAGCCTCGATTATTTCACGAGCTTGCCGAGTTGGCTGGGTGCTTTCGCGAGGTAACTGGGTAACTTACGCACGCGACGCCTTCGCAAGTCACCAAGCGTTCCGAGAAAGCAAGAATCCCATCGGGAGCACTGGTCCGTCTCGATTAAGGGCGGTGCAATTAATTACAATCCGGTATACGCCAAGTCCAAGCGTATTTTACGAAATCGTCGAAGCCGCCTTCGTCTATCGCTGTTGGCCATTGTGAAACAAACGAGACGGATATGAACTTCCATAGCGACAGAAAAAGAAGAGAAATTATCGGGTATCGTAGGTGGCAGTTAAGAAAAATATATTGCGTAAAATTGCGGAGATGCGCGAGAGCGTATCGACACGAACAAACGCAAACCTGTAATCGAGTCTCTGGGACAGGATATGGCAAGTCCTGTTCTTTACGTGCTCCTCTATTGTCTCTTTCTAGTGAAATACTACCTTATTTCGCCACAGTTTGGCCACGCACAAAAGTTATATAGGCGTGTACGTTGCGGCGCCTAAGCTGCAGTAAGAAAACGTGTCACATATGTGTAATAAAAGACGGAGTTTGGATCAAATTGAATTCTGGGGTCTTACGTGCCAAACCCACGATTTCATTATGAGGCAAGCCGTAGTTGGGGGGACTCCGGATTAATTTCGACCACCGGGGGATCTTTAACGTGGCGCCATGCGCGGGACACGGGCACTTTTTTTGCATGCTCTAGGCGTTGTGTCTGCGAAGTGTATTTAATCGTAGGTGAACGTGCTCAGTAAAAGCTGTGAGTTAAGACCGCCGGCTATTTGTTAGCTGTGTGGCTACGCTGACCAACGGGTGTGAAGTTTGACAACACGACCAGAGCACTCAACGTCCCCCAGCTTTCTTCGACTTGCAAGGAAACGATGTTCTTGGATGCATGGGTCCGATAGCGATCCCGCTGCGACTGGCGTTTCGCTGCATCGGTTTGCCGCTAAAATCTCGGACCACGCATCGACTCGAATTGCGGGGCGTTTGAAACGATACTGCTCTAAAGACAGGCCACCAGAACAAATTTCCAGCCTTTGAACACCAAAAAGACGTCACTTTCTATTTAACGGATATGACATCACTATATTTTTTTTTTTTTCATTCGGCCGGAAGTGTGCCCTCGTCACACGGACGGCACTAAGCCCCGTGAACCCCCGAAAAACCGCCATGTTTTGAACGTATGGGCTTCTATGGAAGCTTCGCTACCACACGGACTCTGCGCAATGGGCTTGTTCTGTTTTCATAGTGGATAAGATCAATACAATTTTGAACCGCACTTTTCCTTTTCCCCTAGGTTTGTCATCGTTTCCTGGCCGGACATATTTGTGAATATGTGTAGACAACTTGTGCCGCCGGATACATATGCGGCACTAAGTATATGTGCCCGAACAGACAAGTTCGGCACTAGGTATATGTACAAATTCGATATGTGCCACTGGTTGTGCCGCTCTTCAGTTAACCTCCCTGACGCCAACTTGGGTCATTTGGGTATGCGTACACTGGCTATGTGCCGCTCTTGAGTGAAATTCTTCATTCCAGCTTGTATCAAAAATCCTTCAACGTTTATGCGGTGCTGGGCGGAACTAACCCCCGTCATAGACGTTCAGGCAATCTTGTTTGGATATATATTTATGCATCAAGACGGCAAGTTGGGCCAGTTGGTTAGGTTTCGTTGTAAGGTTCGTTACAGCGCAACACAAGACACGGACAAAAGGAAGGTATGAAGGAAGGCATAAGGCGTCGTCGTTTTATACCTTCCTTTTGTCCATGTCTTGTGTTGCGCTGTAGCAAACCTTACAATATATATACATGTGCTCACCCCGTGGGGACGTTACGGCGGCGTCCCTAGGTGGCGCAGCGTGTCCAGAGGGAAGTGCGAGGGAGGAGCCCGGCTGGAGCACGCGCCTCATGAGCGACACGTTTCCGCTGTGGCACATCGCCGCATTGCTTTAATGCCAATCCCGTTAACGTAGAAACTCAACGTAAGATGAGATCTGGCGGATTTTTTTTCCTTAGTGTCACCCCGTCGTTTTATACAAGAAATGCCCCGTAAGATTCGTGCTTGCGACGACACGAACACACGGCGAACCATTTGAAGCGAAACTGCCGCAGGGCGCTCGAATCCGTAACGGCGGGGATTTGTGTATGCCAGGTGAAATGCGGGCGTACCGTATTCACAACGTGAAGACACACTTCAGTGATACGATTACCGGGCACGCGATTACTTACGAGCACGGGTCGCTGCATTCGGGTGCGTGTCGAACAGCGGCTGAACGCAGAAGAATTAAATTATGGGGTTTAGCGTACGAAAGCAACACAGGGGATATTACGGGACGCCGGGGTGGAGGGCTCCGGAATCATTTCGACCATCTGGATGTTCTTTAACGTGCCACTAAATCTAATTACAAGAACAATATTGATTGCCGTCCACTTCGGAACGAGACCATCACGGCTGGTAGTCGAACTCAGGACTTAGTTCTGCGCGGGACGGGCCCGTATATATATAACGGTCCATCATAATACGTGTTCTGCACTGCAGTTTCTGTTCGCGTCGGTTACTGTCATTGCGGTCGCACTCAAGAGTATGTATACGATCGGCGTCTTTCTTGTCTGTGATTTCGTGGGCATATTGTTACCGCCGGAAATCACGACGCGGTACTCGATATGCTTCTTTTTTTTAGTTTCATTTTCTTTAAACAAAGCCCGTTTTGCTTTTGTTCCGCGCAACTTTGCGTGGCACTTCCCTTGACAACGCGAGATCTCGTAACGCAACGCCCATTCGTTGCCGCGCTCACCTTGAAAAAGATCTTGGTGTAGCTTACGAAGACTCCGCGGACGGTGAGGTTGAAGCCGGTATCGTTGACCCCGGCCTGCAGGTACACCTGCGAAACGTCCACCGTGGCGACGCCGCTGTCGGCGCTGGTCACCGATATCGTGCGACTGCCGGGTGTCGTGAAGGACACCCGCACGACGACGTCTTCTTCTTCCTGCACGTCGATGCGGCCCGGGGGCGTGAAAACCACGACGTTGGTGTCGTTTGAAACACCGTCCCTGTCGCGCGCGGCCCCGCCTGTAAGGTCCTGTCCTGTGGTAGACGTGTAGGCTGAATCCTTTGATGCGTCGCTCCTGGGAGTTGTGTCGCCGTCCAGGCCAGAGGCCGAGCCCAGGACGAGCGTACAGGACAGGCCGCACAGGACCAAAGCGACGGACCGGTGGACGTGCATCGTGAACGAAAAAAAGAAAGAGAGCTGCTTGACCCTCCGGCAGCCGGAGGGGAACTGGTTGCACGATGCGCCGTCGGCGTCTGAAAAAGGACGATTAGGTGGCGAAACGTGGCGATATCGCCAATTCGCTTTATCGGCAGTGCGATAACGATGGCCGCGGAGGGGGAGACCGACCCAAGAAGAAGTACAGTCGGCTCGGGAGATTGCTAAGTCGGTCTTAGCCGCCAGTAGCACGCGTTTTTATTTACGTAACACTGGATTCAAAGAAAACACTGAGACCCTTAGCAAGATATGCTTGCCGTCGCGAGCTATAGCTTTTGATAGCTGTGGTAGCTGCGCTGTCTGTCCGTGGCGTTGTCAAGTTCGCGCGTTATGGGAACGCATCGATCCTATCGTGTGGCGAAAAACAGTAGTGCAATACTCGTCGCGAGGCTTCTGTAGTGAGAATTTCGCTCTAGTGCGCTGCTGCTAACTAAGCACAAGGTCGCGAGTTGGAGTCCCAGCCGCCGTGCGCGTCATTCAATAAAAGCTGAATGCAAAAGAAAAGGAAAGAAGCACCTGGTGTTCTTAGAGGCTCGAAAAAAGTTGGAAGGCAACTCAACGGATTCAACGTCTAGTTGAAGTCGATAAAACAGGTCTTTTCAGACGAGTTGTCAGTGAGAATGGGGTTACGAACAGTGTAATCGATTGTGAGAACCAAGCTGGAGCGACAACGTTCGAACGACGTCCACTAGAGACCGAATCGCCTTCCAACTTTTCTTTATTAGTTGTCACCACCACCATCATAATCATCATCAGTTTACCAACAATCACCACCGCCTCCATCATCATCATCATCATCATCATCATTGCCACCGTCAGCGTGGCTCTAAATATAAACTATATGGTTCATCATCGTCACCAGTCATCATCATCAGTTCTGAACTTTTTTCTTTTTACTGTGGTGTCTTCGGGATGGGCCTACGAAAGAGGCTAGAGGCCAGGTAATAGGCATAGCCTATACGGAAAAGGGGTGGTAACTCAGCAAGGAAGACACTGCCTACAAAAAAAGCGCACGCTCTTCGCTTGAAGAAGTTAGAACCCCCTTCCCATGGCAGCTGGGCACGCAGCAAGTTGTTTAAACCATGAATTCTAGACAGCAAGCCCTCCAACGTGACGTCACTCGTAGCCCTCCTTGTTGATTTGGCATCCCATAGATCAATCAATCTTCTCGAGTGAAAAGGGTTGGCTTCTTCTGTTCTTTCTTTTCTCTTTCTTTCTTCTGTGGATTTCTAGGGCTGCTATTGACGACAGAAAGCAAGTCCATCAACGTGCCTCCGACACAGCCGTAAATCGAACCCGTCACAACAACATCGTTTCATAGTAAACAAGCTAACTGCTTTCAGGCTTCTCCGGGCTAGAAAAATCAACTCGAACCGTTTCGTTTGTTCTGTCTCGTTGTTAAAGACGCATATCGTTGTACCCATCCCGCATAAACCTCTCATGTAGCAGAAAAAAGAAGCAACCTGCAAATGACTAAAGTAGGGTTTAGTAGCCTAACGAGGGGAAACAATATTTTGTGATCGGAGTCCGCCTCTTGTATATCATTCAACTAGGCCAAGCAGTCACAGGGTAGACCCAGACAGGAAATGACAGAACTCTCTGGATAAGTAAAAATGAGGTAGGGCGAGAAACGGCTGGCATTCTCAATCAAGTTATGAACGGCTACTACCAAAGCTAACCCACACGGCGATGACACTGGAAGTGTAACACGGAAGCTTTAAATGAAGCTAAGGACCACGCAACGAGTGACGGAGGGGTAAACGATAAGTGTCACGTTGAAATACAGAAGGCGGCGAGGATTAGAGACAAGGTTATATTCTGGATGAGGTTAGGATGAAAAGGGGGCAGATTAGCAGCTCATGTGATGCGTACAGCAGATAACCGGCGACCACCTGTTGGAGCCTCACAGTTGGTGCCAAGGGAAAGGCAGCGCAGTAGAAAATGGCACGATGAGAAGCGTGCATTTGAACGCACGGGATACCGTGAGTGGCGCAAGACAAGGGTAACTGCAGATTGCTAAGACAGGCCTTCGTCCTGAAGCGGGTGTTAGATGATGATGACGGCTATTATGGTGCGGGTGGTGGGGTGATGATGGTGATGATAACGATAGTAAGGAGGAGTATTCCACAACAGGTTGTTGTTGTTGTTGTTGTTGTCGTTGTTGTTGATTATAAATATTATTATTATTATTATTATTATTATTATTATTATTATTATTATTATTATTATTATTATTATTATTATTATTATTATTATTATTATTATTATTATTATTATTATTATTATTAACTGCGACAGTATATGGCAAGTGTGTTATGACTTATGCAGGGGCGCGACGTAAAGTTGTAGACCACAATACCTGCCGTGGTCGTTAAAGCGCTAGGCTGCTGAGAATTAAGCAGAAGCATTCAATTCTGCGTTCCTACGGGTCGAAATATAGAAAGGTGCCCCCTCATTTCAGCAGCGATGCAAGGTAAAGTGCCAGGGGTGGTGAAAGTTAACTTGTCATCATGACCATTGTAAGGCCCTCCCAACTGGGCTGTTTAACTTATTGACTTCAAGATACTGCAGGTCATTGGGCCCTAGCAGGAGGGACATAATTCTCGCGTATACATAGGTATAACTAAGAACACATAAACTTACCTAAATATTGCAAAAAAATATTTCGAGAAAAAAACTAGAAATAGACCATTAGGAGAAAGTGCGAAGATCGTCATGAACTATGGCGTTATATTCAGCTGGAAAGAACTACTGAGGTGAACAGGAACGTAATGTTATCGAGAAAAACCAGAAATTGAATCGCGCGCATAACAAGTTGAGGTGTATTGGAGCTCATTTTCCTCTCATTTATCTTTAAAATTGTAGCTACCTTGAATGACTTCATCTGGAAAACAGTTCCATTCTTCAGTAATGCGAGGAAAGAAGTTCCTCCAGCAAAGATCGATTTAGCAAATAGAGTCCACTCTTTGCCTTACACATTTCTCACGGCCGGCCTGTTCGTATACGTTATCACGCGTATTTTACGCCGCAAACCACTATTTAGCCGGTATATCAGTGCGGTTAACGCAAAGCAGAGGCTTTCACACTACCCGATAAATAACGCTACCCGATTCTAACGGTACCCGATAGCACGTTCCACGTTGTTTCCGCTTTAGCAAATTAAGCTAAAGAAAGTTGAGTTCTGCCGATTTGCGGCCTTCAATCACTACCTGCATTATAAGGCCCTTCCGTAGTGGGAGACCTCACATTAATTTGGACCACGTCGAGTTAATTCCTTGGTGTGTACCTAAATCAAAGCACGCTAGCGTTCATTGTCTTTTTTTTTTTTGTTTCGCCCTCACGGAAATGCGGGTGCCGCAACCGAGATCAAAGCCGCGAGCTGAAGCTCAGCAGCGCAACGTTATAACCACTAAGCTATCGCGGTGGGCAACCAGTTATTTTCTATGATGAACCGCGCCGCAGGAATACAAATACAAGAATTCTGCGTACCACGCAAGAGTGACAGACTGTAACTGACGATGTGTGTGCTGTGCTAAGTGCTCTCTCTCTCTCTCTCTCTCTCTCTCTCTCTATATATATATATATATATATATATATATATATATATATATATATATATATATATCACACACAAACACACACACACTCTCTCTCTCTCTCTCTCTCTCTATCCCCTCCCCATCTTTCATCCCCCCCATCCCGCTCCCATGTGTAGGGTAGCAATCCGGTTGAGCTAAACTGCTTAACCTCCCTGCCTTTCCTTCTTCACTTCTTCCTTCCTTCCTTCCCAACTCGTCCAATTCGCAATCCTTTTTTTTTTTTTGCAATGAAATGTACTATCGCCCATAAGGCTGACTCTCGCAAAACGCATGCCTCTCGCGCATAGCCCCCTCCCCCCCCGGACAACTGGAGAAACACCCGACCCGGAACTTCCAGTGACGTCGCGTCTGACGGGCTCTCTACGAGCGCACGTTTAGAGGTGACATCGTCACGTGACGCCATGTATCGCCCCAACGCGTTGCCACAACGCGTCGTATCGGCAAGTGTACAGTGGTTCCCCACTAGCGCAGACAATGGTTACTCGCCGGAACGAACTCGCCGCACTCGCAAAATGGCCTTATCTGGCTCTCTTTCATAAGCGTTCTTTCCTATAGTTACGCCTGTAATGGGCGTATTGAACGGGAGGGAAGGGGGTGGTAAGGGGGGCTGGGGGAATTCGTTGCTCTCTTTGCAGACCAGCTATCTCTATTTTATCTTCATGGCGTGAAGCTCGCCAAACAAAGTGCTTATATTGGAGGTTACGGCTGCAACTCAATCAGATGTGGGGCAGACCTGGTGATCGCGCGGTGCAATTTTCCTATGACCAGCTTCACTGCAAGCTTGCCAGTCGCGCCAATTTCTACGCTCCGTCTCACTAACTCCTCGCGGTGCAGCGAGAGATGCGAGTCAAAGCAGAGCCTTGGTTTCAGCTAGTTGGTGACTCAGAGATCCGTAAATCAACGGCGCAAAGCAAACGCACAAAACGAACACATACAACAAGACTCAGTTAAAAAGTTGACGCCTGTCCTGTCGTGTATGTGTTCTTTGTCCGCCTTAGCTTTCCGCCGTTGGTTTCCCAAAACTAGCGGTCCCATAAGCCAACCAGAAAATAGAACCTTATGAGACCGACCCTTCCAATGTCTGCCTCCGATCCCACTCCGCGTGACACTTGAGCTGAAGGTTAACGAAAAGATAACGGAAGGATTACGAAAGGATTACCAGCGCATAATGCGAGAGCTTTCCTCTCTGTTCTGGAACACGCAGCTGGCTTTCGTTCCTGATTGGCTGACACGAGCCCTACTACAGCGGGGAAAAAAAATTCTGAAGAACCAACCCCAATTGCAATCCAAGAATGCATTTAGCATGCTTTCGGGGTGGTTGTTTGAGGCATCTGTGCTGCACCATGTGTTGTGGGTGGCGCTTCCCTTAGTGCCTTATCCGAACGCGGGAGTGAATGAGTATTCGAGCGCCGATTCCTCAAAGACCATTTCAGAAACCCGTGTACCGTCTACGACCGTCATTCCAGTGTCACAATGACGGCGTCTCAAAGTAAAAATTAAATTATAGGATTTTACGTGCCAAAACCACTTTCTGATTATGAGGCACGCCGTAGTGGAGGACTCCGGAAATTTCGACCACCTGGGGATCTTTAACGTGCACCTAAATCTAAGTACACGGGTGTTTTCGCATTTTGCCTCCATCGAAATGCGGCCGCCATGGCCGGGATTCGATCCCGCGACCTCGTGCTCAGCAGCCTAACACCATAGCCACTGAGCAACCACGGCGGGTATCTCAAAGTACAAACGATCAGGAGAGAAAGGATGTGAGAACGCTGCTCTTGCCACCGCACCACTGGTGCCGACACCGGTGCTACCGGTACCGCCGGCATACGTGAAAAGTGGTACCGGTGGAACCAGTCGTGTCAATGTGTTAGTCTTCCCCGTCTTCGGGATCGGCCCACGAAAGCGGTTAGGCGGTCGCAAGAAAACTGCAGTTGGTTCTTAAAGAAAGCTGAAAGCTTTAAAAGGAAGCCATACGCCGTGTACCAATAATATCGTGTGAACATATGGGGATACCGTTTCCAGCCCCGCATGTTTTCATATATCACATACGGTATATGTGGGACGTGCCACCAAATGAGACGCAGCTTGCTACTGCGTTTGAACGAAATCGCGAGCCAGTGAACCGACCCCTAAAGTATTTCCGCTGTCTTTGACGCATCAGAGCTTCGCTATCTCATACGTCAAACACAGCGAAGCATACCAGGGGAACATACTTTGTACGCATACCCAGTGACCCCAGTGGCATTGATATTTAGATTGCCCTGTCTCCGGGATCGGCCCATCAAAGAGGTGGACCGACCCCATGCGGAAAAGCGGGGTTACTCGCTAAGTCTTCGACTTTAAAATACAAGTTTCTCCTTCATTTCCTTGGGCAATAGTTGTATTTTTCCCGTCAGATGAGTGAAAATCAGGTTTTAAGAGTCATTTATCAGTCCAAACTGGATTCATATCCCAAGAATCCCACCGAATCGCGTGGACGCCGTGCCACGCAGGACTGGAGGGGAACGAAAGGGCGAACGCCTTTGCTCGAGCGCTAATCAACCGAGTGGGGCAAAACCAATCGTCCCATCAATCCCCACCCTTTATCTTCCTGCCCCTGCCATCCAATTACGGCGAACGCCTCGAGATCCATTGGCTCGACCACAGGATTTATCCTCCCCCTCACAAGAAGCTCAGCAATGAAAAGTCAGTAGCTCTCAGACTTATGCAAACCTACACAGATACAGCAAAATATACCCCCTAACTTTTCACGGCATCTGCTCCTGGTGCGGCGACACACACCCTACACTCTTTCACATATCGTGGGGATGCGGGGGCAAACCTCGACGCTTAAAGACGCCTAGCACGTCATTTGAGCAGTGGGGGGTACAGCAGACAGAGAAGGGAAAAAGAGGGAGGGTATAGAGACGTGCACGGACAGCACTTGAGTCAAAGCCGAGTATGGAGCCATGAAATACGGCTACCAGAAAGCGAGCGGCATGGGATGGAGAAAGCGGCGGTAGAGGCCGATATACGCTCGAGCTGCCCAGCGCCGCAAGCCGCACCACACGCGTGAGGTCGTGCGGAAAAGATTGCATATGTCGAACACTTGCGCAAAAATTTCGGTTTACGCTGTAGACCAAGTGCAAAGCGTACACAGTGTAAATAGAAATTTGTGCACAAGCGTTCGGC